>NW_027254835.1:600000-755000 GCF_044704955.1 Pristiophorus japonicus | reverse complement strand
TTTTACTCTCTCTCTGAATCACTCTCTCAGTCTCATTCGCTCTCTTTGTCTTGCTTTCATTCTCTCTTTCCCTCTGTCTCTCTCTATCTGTCTCTCTCTCTCTCACTCTCTCGATGTCTCTCTCTCTCTCTCTCTCTCTGACTCTCAATATATCTCTGTCTCTCTATCTCTGTCTCTCTGCCTCTCTCTTTCTCCCACTCTCTCTCTCTCTCTCTCGCTCTCTCTCTCTTTCAGTCTCCCTGTCTCTCTCCCTCTCTGTATCTGTGTCCCTTTCTCTCTCTCGCTCTCTCTTTCAGTCTCCCTGTCTCTCTCTCCCTCTCTGTATCTCTCTCTGTCCCTTTCTCTCTCTCTCTCTCTCGCTCTCTGTCAGTCTCTCTGTCTCCGTCTCTCCGTCTTGCTTCCTCACTCTCTCCCTCGCTTACAATTTCTATCTGTCCATCTTTCTCTTTCACTTTTTCCTCTGTCTTTGCTGCTGTCCATTTCCGAACTCCATCTTTCTCTTTTCTGCCAACACACTCTCTCTATCCCTAATTCTCTCACTGCTTCTCTCTGTCCACCTCTCATTTTCTCTCTCCCTGTCTCTCATTCCCATTCTGATGTGTCCTTGATTGAAAAGTACCCTGACATATTGCAGCCTGACGGTTTAAACCCACAGCAAAAAATCACATTTCTGGGACATTTTTGATTTGCTAACCATCCAATTGTGGGTTGGAATGTGTGGGGTAATCTAGTTTCTCCATCTGAAAGCTTTGAGTGTTTCAGGATGACCAAAGTGGGATCAAAGGCTGATTCAGACAATGCTGCAATGTGGAACGGTGGGATATCTTCGCAGGGCAGGAAATGGAGAAGCAAGTTTTGTTGGTTTGAATAAGGTGTAAATACGATTGTGTCGCCCCCTCACAGATACACAGGATTGAAGCTGTTTACCATCAATGCCCTTAAAGAATGCAATGGTTCAAGAAGGTGTGACTGACTTCAAACTCTTCAAACACATGAAGGACTCAGAGACTGGGAACAATACACAAAGCCCCGAGCCCAGGCAGGCAAACCAGGTTTGTTCACAGATCACCCATTTTGGTTTAGATTTCAACTAATCCCACTGCCCCGCTCTCTCCCCATATTCCTGTATCAATACCCAAACTAATCCCACTGGCCCGCTCTCTCCCCATAGCTCTGTATAAATCCTCAAACTAATCCCACTGACCCGCTCTCTCCCCATAGTCCTGTATCAATCCCCAAACTAATCCCACTGCCCCGGTCAATCCCCATAGTCCTGAATCAATCCCCAAACTAATCCCACTGCCCCGTTCTCTCCCCATAGCCCTGTATCGCTCCCCAAACTAATCCCACTGCCCTATTCTCTCCCCATAGCCATTTATCAATCCCCAAATTAATCCCACTGCCCCGCTCTCTCCCCATAGCCCTGTGACAATCCCCAAACTAATCCCACTGCCCCGCTCTCTCCCCATAGCCCTGTATCAATCCCAAAACTAATCCCACTGCCCCGCTCTCTCCCCATAGCCCTGTATCAATCTCAAACTAATCCCACTGCCCCGCTCTCTCCCCATAGCCCTGTATCAATCCCAAAACTAATCCCACTGCCCCGCTCTCTCCCCATAGCCCTGTGTCAATCCCCAAACTAATCTCACTGCCCTGCTCTCTCCCCATAGGCCTGTATCAATCCCCAAACTAATCCCACTGCCCCGCTCTCTCCCCATAATCCTGTATCCATCCCCAAACTAATCCCACAGCCCCGCTCTCTCCCCATAGGCCTGTATCAATCCCCAAACTAATCCCACTGCCCCGCTCTCTCTCCATAGCCCTGTATCAATCCCCAAACTAATCCCACTGCCCCGCTCTCTCCCCATAGTCCTGCATCAATCCTCAAAGTAATCCCACTGCCCCACTCTCTCCCCATAGTCCTGTGTCAATCCCAGAATCTATAGAGAGAGAGAGATAGAGACAAACACACACACACACACACTCTCTCTCTCTCCCTCTCTGTCTCTCTCACTCTCTCTCTCTCTGTCTCTCTCTCTCTGTCTCTCTCTCTCTCTCTCTTGCTTTGTCTTTCTGTGTCTCTGTTTTTCTCTATCTGTATTTCCCTCTCTCTCTCTGTCTGTCTCTCTCTCTCTATCGCTCTCTCTGTCTCTCTTTCTGTCTCTCTTTCTGTCTCTCTCGCTCTCTTTGTCTGTTGGCCTTCATAGCTAGAGAATTTGAGTATTTGATCAGGGAGGTCTTACTGCAGTTGTACAGGGTATTGGTGAGGCCTCACCTGGAATATTGTGTTCAGTTTTGGTCTAATCTGAGGAAGGATGTTCTTGCTATCGAGGGAGTACAGCCAAGGTTCACCAGACTGAATCCCGGGATGGCAGGACTGACAAAGGAGGAGAGACTGAATCAACTGGGCCTTGATACACTGGAGTTTAGAAGAATGAGAGGGGATCTCAAAGAAACATATAAACTTCTGACGGGACTGGGCAGGCTAGAGGCAGGAAGAATGTTCCCGTTGCTGGGGAGTTCCAGAACTAGGGGTCACAGTCTAAGAATAAGGCGTAAGCCATTTCGGACCCAGATGAGGAGTAACTTCTTTACTCAGAGAGTGGTTAACCTGTGGAATTCTCTACCGCAGAGAGTTGTTGATGTCAATTCATTGGCTATATTGAAAAGGCAGTCGGATATGGCCCTTACAGCCAAAGGGATCAAGGGGTATGGAGAGAACGTAGGACAGGGGTACTGAAGGAATGATCAGACATGCTCTTATTGAATGGTGGTGCAGGCTCGAAGGGCAGAATGGCCTGCTCCTGTACCTATTTTTTTTGTTTCTACGTTTCTATGTCTATCTGTCTGTCTCTGTTTTACTCTCTCTCTGAATCACTCTCTCAGTCTCATTCGCTCTCTTTGTCTTGCTTTCATTCTCTCTTTCCCTCTGTCTCTCTCTATCTGTCTCTCTCTCTCTCACTCTCTCGATGTCTCTCTCTCTCTCTCTCTCTCTGACTCTCAATATATCTCTGTCTCTCTATCTCTGTCTCTCTGCCTCTCTCTTTCTCCCACTCTCTCTCTCTCTCTCTCGCTCTCTCTCTCTTTCAGTCTCCCTGTCTCTCTCCCTCTCTGTATCTGTGTCCCTTTCTCTCTCTCGCTCTCTCTTTCAGTCTCCCTGTCTCTCTCTCCCTCTCTGTATCTCTCTCTGTCCCTTTCTCTCTCTCTCTCTCTCGCTCTCTGTCAGTCTCTCTGTCTCCGTCTCTCCGTCTTGCTTCCTCACTCTCTCCCTCGCTTACAATTTCTATCTGTCCATCTTTCTCTTTCACTTTTTCCTCTGTCTTTGCTGCTGTCCATTTCCGAACTCCATCTTTCTCTTTTCTGCCAACACACTCTCTCTATCCCTAATTCTCTCACTGCTTCTCTCTGTCCACCTCTCATTTTCTCTCTCCCTGTCTCTCATTCCCATTCTGATGTGTCCTTGATTGAAAAGTACCCTGACATATTGCAGCCTGACGGTTTAAACCCACAGCAAAAAATCACATTTCTGGGACATTTTTGATTTGCTAACCATCCAATTGTGGGTTGGAATGTGTGGGGTAATCTAGTTTCTCCATCTGAAAGCTTTGAGTGTTTCAGGATGACCAAAGTGGGATCAAAGGCTGATTCAGACAATGCTGCAATGTGGAACGGTGGGATATCTTCGCAGGGCAGGAAATGGAGAAGCAAGTTTTGTTGGTTTGAATAAGGTGTAAATACGATTGTGTCGCCCCCTCACAGATACACAGGATTGAAGCTGTTTACCATCAATGCCCTTAAAGAATGCAATGGTTCAAGAAGGTGTGACTGACTTCAAACTCTTCAAATACATGAAGGACTCAGAGACTGGGAACAATACACAAAGCCCCGAGCCCAGGCAGGCAAACCAGGTTTGTTCACAGATCACCCATTTTGGTTTAGATTTCAACTAATCCCACTGCCCCGCTCTCTCCCCATATTCCTGTATCAATACCCAAACTAATCCCACTGGCCCGCTCTCTCCCCATAGCCCTGTATAAATCCTCAAACTAATCCCACTGACCCGCTCTCTCCCCATAGTCCTGTATCAATCCCCAAACTAATCCCACTGCCCCGGTCAATCCCCATAGTCCTGAATCAATCCCCAAACTAATCCCACTGCCCCGTTCTCTCCCCATAGCCCTGTATCGCTCCCCAAACTAATCCCACTGCCCTATTCTCTCCCCATAGCCATTTATCAATCCCCAAATTAATCCCACTGCCCCGCTCTCTCCCCATAGCCCTGTGACAATCCCCAAACTAACCCCACTGCCCCGCTCTCTCCCCATAGCCCTGTATCAATCTCCAAACTAATCCCACTGCCCCGCTCTCTCCCCATAGGCTTGTGACAATCCGCAAACTAAACCCACTGCCCCGCTCTCTCCCCATAATCCTGTATCAAACCAAGAATCGATACAGAAAGAGAGAGAGAGTAGGGACACACACATTCTCTCTCTCCCTCTCTTTCTCTCTCTATGTCTCTCACTCTTTGTCTCGCTCTCTGTCTATCTCTCTCTGTCTCTCTCCCTCTCTGTGTCTGTCTCTCTCTCTCTGTCAGTCTCTCTCCCTGTCTCTCTCTATTTGTCACTCTCTCTCTGTCTCTCTCCGAACCTCTCTGTCTCCCTCTCTGTATCTCTCTCGCTCTCTCTCTCTCTCTCAGTCTCTATCTGTCACTTTCTCTCTCATTCTCTGTCTCACTCTCTCTCGCTATCAGTGTCTTTCTCTGTCTCTCTCTCTCTGTCTCACTCTCTCTGCCTCTCACACTCTCTCTCTCTATGTCTCACGCTCTCTCTCTCTCCATCACTCTCTCTCTGTATTTCTCTGTAACTGTCTCTCTCTCTCTCACTCTGTCCCTCACTCTCATAGCCCTGTTTCAATCCCCAAACTAATCCCACTGCCCCGCTCTCTCCCCATAGCTCTGTATCAATCCCCAAACTAATCCCACTGCCCCGCTCTCTCCCCATAGCTCTGAATCAATTCAGAAATTAATCCAACTGCCCCGCTATCTCCCCAAGCCCTGTATCAATCCCAAACTAATCCCACTGCCCCACTCTCTCCCCATAGCCCTGTATCAACCCCACAAACTAATGCCACTGCCCCGCTCTCTCCCCATAGTCCTGTTTCAGTCCCCAAACTAATCCCACTGCCCCGCACTCTCTCCATAGTCCTGTAACAATCCCCAAACTAATCCCACTGCCGCGCTCTCTTCCCATAGTCCTGTATCAATCCCCAAACTAATCCCACTGCCCCGCTCTCTCCCCATAGTCCTGTATCAATCCCCAAACTAAGCTCACTGCCCCGCTCTCTCCCGATAGCCCTGTATCAAACCCCAAACTAATCCCACTGTCCCGCTCTCTCCCCATAGTCATGTATCAATCCCCAAACTAATCCCACTGTTCCGTTCTCTCCCCATAGCCCTGTATCAATCTCCAAACTAATCCCACTGCCCCGCTCTCTCCCCATAGTTCTGTTTCAGTCCCCAAACTAATCCCACTGCCCCGCACTCTCTCCATAGTCCTGTATCAATCCCCAAACTAATCCCACTGCCCCGCTCTCTCCCCATAGTCATGTATCAATCCCCAAACTAATCCCACTGTTCCGTTCTCTCCCCATAGCCCTGTATCAATCCCCAAACTAATCCCACTGCCTCGCTCTCTCCCCATATCCCTGTATCAATCCCCAAACTAATCCCACTGCCCCGCTCTCTCCCCATAGTCATGTATCAATCCCCAAACTAATCCCACTGTTCCGTTCTCTCCCCATAGCCCTGTATCAATCTCCAAACTAATCCCACTGCCACGCTCTCTCCCCATAGCCCTGTATCAATCCCCAAACTAATCCCACTGCCCCGCTCTCTCTCCATAGCCCTGTATCAATCCCCAAACAAATCCCACTGCCCCACTCTCTCCCCATAGCCCTGTATCAAACCCAGAATCTTTACAGAAAGAGAGAGGGAGTTGAGAGAACACACTCTCTCTCGATCTGTCTCTCTCTATGTCTCTCACTCTTTGTCTCGCTCTCTGTCTCTCTCTCTGTCTCTCTCCCTCTCTGTGTCTGGCTCTCTCTTTGTCTGTATCTCTCCCTGTCTCTGTTTATCTGTCACTCTCTCTCTGTCTCCCTCCCTCCCTCTATGTCTCCCTCTCTGTATCTCTCTTGCTCTCTCTCTCTCTCTCTCTCTCTCTCTCTCTGTCTCTCTCTCTCTCTCGCTCACTCTCACTATCTGTGTCTTTCTCTGTCTCTCTCTCTGTCTCACTCTCTCTGTCTCACTCTCTGTCTCTCTTTATGTCTCTCACTCTTTGTCTCGCACTCTGTCTCTCTCTCTGTGTCTGTCTCTCTCTCTGTGTCTGTCTCTCTCCCTGTCTCTCTTTATCTGTCACTCTCTCTCTGTCTGCCTCCCTCTCTCGCTGTCTCCCTCTCTGCATCTCTCTCGCTCTCTCTCTCTCTTTGTCTCTATCTGTCACTCTCTCTGTCATTCTCTGTCTCACTCTCTCTCTCGCTCTCTCTCGCTATCTGTGTCTTTCTCTGTCTCTGTCTCTGTCTCACTCTCTCTGTCTCTCACACTCTCTCTCTGTCCATCTCTCTCTCCATCACTCTCTCTATGTATCTCTCTGTAACTGTCTCTCTCTCTGTCACTCTGTCCCTCTCTCTCATTGCCCTGTTTCAATCCCCAAACTAATCCCACTGCCCCGCTCTATCCCCATAGTTCTGGATCAATCCCCAAACTAATCCACTATCCCGCTCTATCCCCATAGCTCTGTATCAATCGCGAAATTAATCCCACTGCCCTGCGCTCTCCCCATAGCCCTGTATCAATCCCAAACTAATCCCACTGCCCCGCTCTCCCTCACTCTATGTCTCTCACCCTCTCTTTCTCTCCCTCTCTGTCTCTCTCTAACTCTCTATCTCTCTCTGTCTCCCTCTCTCTCTGTCTCCCTCTCTCTATGTCTGTCTGTCTGTCTCTCTCTCTCTGTCTCTCTCTCTCTCTCTCTGTCTCTCTCTGTCTCTCTCTCTGCCTGTATCATCTGTGAACTCACAATAACTTGACCCCGAGCGGATAGGGTCAGGAGCAGAGGTATTAGGTCGGGAGTTAGAAAATGTAATACCAAATTACACATTGTAAATCCCAGTGAGACTGTAAATAAACCGATACAAATATAAAATGTGAGAAGACTTTAATAAAAAGTAAACGCCGACAGCAGCTCCATCCCCGTCCTTTCTCATCACTGCCCCGCTCCTTTGTATTAAAAAGCAGCAACAAGTTGTGCTCTGAAAGTGAGCACATTGCTCAGGTATCAGCACCACGCACCATTGGTGATGGAAATACACAAACTATCTCTCTTCACAGAGACCCGCAGTTTGTAAACCTTCGCTTTAAAGGGCTGAATGTTCACATTTCCTCCGTGTGGCTGTAAAAATGGAGCCGATCCCCTAACACCCGAGTTGTGGGAGGTAAAAGTGAGAATTCACCCCAGAGTGTTTATCCGTCCCTTGCAGTCCATTGTAGACCACTGAGAGCCAGGAGATGGGGAGGGTGAGCTGGGCAAAGGTCTGTAAAGTTTTACAGTACAATATCACCAGCTGCTGGTGTACATCAGTACTGCAGTAATACCAACATTGGAGAAACATTCGCCTCATTTCTCAATTCAGGCAAGTTCTTTCTTCAGAACTGAGAGATAATTGGATCAGAGAGAAGGTAAAATAAACAGGGGCCTGGAAAGCTGCCATTACATCCCCTCACCTTTCTGAGGACGTAACTCACTCAGATAATTGTGAACCTGCGGAATTCTCTGCCTGACTCCAATCACTGAGTGAATCCCTTCCCACACTCAGAGAGGTGAACAGTCTCTCCCCAGTGTGAACTCGCTGGTGTATCAGCAGGTGGGGTAACTGAGTGAATCCCTTCCCTCACTCAGAGGTGTGAATGGCCTCTCCCCAGTGTGAACTCGCTGGTGTATCAGTAGGTGGGATAACTGAGTGTATCCCTTCCCTCACTCAGAGGTGTGAATGGCCTCTCCCCAGTGTGAACTCACTGGTGTATCAGTAGGTGCGATAACTGAGTGAATCCCTTCCCACACTCAGAGAGGTGAACAGCCTCTCCCCAGTGTGAACTCACTGGTGTATCAGTAGGTGGGATAACTGAGTGAATCCCTTCCCACACTCAGAGAGGTGAACAGTCTCTCCCCAGTGTGAACTCACTGGTGTATCAGTAGGTGAGATAACTGAGTGAATCCCTTCCCACACGCAGAGAGGTGAACAGTCTCTCCCCAGTGTGAACTCACTGGTGTATCAGTAGGTGAGATAACTGAGTGAATCCCTTCCCACACGCAGAGAGGTGAACAGTCTCTCCCCAGTGTGAACTCACTGGTGTATCAGTAGGTGAGATAACTGAGTGAATCCCTTCCCACACTCAGAGAGGTGAACGACCTTTCCCGAGTGTGAACTCGCCGATGTGTTTATAGCTGGGACAGGTAGTTGAAACATTTCCCACAGTCCCTACATTCACACAGTTTTTCTCCAGTGTGACTGCACTTGTGTCTCTCCAGGTTGGATGATCGGCTGAATCCTTGCCCACACACACAGCACGTGTACAGTTTCTCCCCGCTGTGAACAGTGTTTTTTTGCTTCCATGGTCAAAGGCCGAAGATATTCAGGTCCCGAGGTATCGAGTGACTCCATCAGATCTGAATGTGATGTTTGGTTTGAACATCTGGTCAACAAATCTTCCGCATTTAATACCCTGTAAAGTGAACTTCTGTAAATTAAAGTGAAAGAATAACATTAGAATATAAGAAATAGGAGCAGGAGTAGGCCATACGGCCCCTCGAGCCTGCTCCCCCATTCAATAAGATCATGGCTGATCTGATCATGGACTCAGCTTCACTTCCCTGCCCGTTCCCCATAAACCTTTACTCCCATAATCGCTCAAAAATCTGTCTATCTCCGCCTTAAGTATATTCAATGTCTCGACTTCCACAACTCTCTGGGGCAGAGAATGCCACAGATTTACAACTCTCTGAGAGAAGAATTTCCTCCTCATCTCAGTTTTAAATGGGCGACCCCTTACTGTGAAACTATAACCCCTGGTTTTAGTTTCCCCTATGAGTGGGAACATCTTCTCTGCATCCACCTTATCAAGCCCCCTCAGTATCTTTTTTGTTTCAATAAGATCACCTCTCATTCTTCTGAACTCCAATGTGTATAGGCCCAAACTACTCAAACCTTTCTTCATAAGTCAATCCCCTCATCTCAGGAATCAACCTCGAGAACCTTCTCTGAACTGTGTCCAATGCAAGTATATCCTTCCTTAAATACGGAGATCAAAACTGCACGCAGTACTCCAGGTGTGGCCTCATCAATACTCTGTACAGCTGTAGCAGGACTTCTCTGCTTTTATACTCTATCCCCCTTGCAATGCCCTGATCCCTGGAATCTTTCTCGTAAATCTTTACTGCACCCTCTCTAAGGGTTTCATATTCTTCCGAAAGTGCGTTGCCCACAGCAGGGTCTGGATCACTGGACCCTGAGGCTGGTCCCTCACACTCTGAGCCGCACATTCACATAATCTTCAACTGGGTCTGGATCACTGGACCCTGAGGCTGGTCCCTCACACACTGAGCCTCACTTTCACACACGCTTCAGCTGGGTCTGGATCACTGAACCCTGAGCCTGGTCCCTGACAAACTGAGCCTCACGTTCACACACACTTCAGCTGGGTCTGGTTCACTGGACCCTGAGGCAGGTCCCTCACACACTGAGCCTCACATTCACACATACTTCAGCTGGGTCTGGATCACTGGATCCTGAGACTGGTCCCTCACACACTGAGCCTCACATTCACACATACTTCAGCTGGGTCTGGATCACTGGACCCTGAGACTGGTCCCTCACACATTGAGCCTCACATTCACACACACGTCAGCTGGGACTGGATCACTGGACCCTGTGGCTGGTCCCTCACACACTGAGCCTCACATTCACACACTGTTCAGCTGGGTCTGGATCACTGGACCCTGAGACTGGTCACTCACACACTGAGCCTCACATTCACATGCACTTCAGCTGGGTCTGGATCTCTGGACCCTGAGACTGGTCCCTCACACACTGAGCCTCACATTCACACACACTTCAGCTGGGTCTGGATCACTGGACCCTGAGGCTGGTCCCTCACACACTGAGTCTCACATTCACACACACTTCAGCTGGGTATGGATCACTGGACCCTGAGGCTGGTCCCTCACACACTGAGCCTCACATTCACAACACTTCAGCTGGGTCTGGATCACTCCACCGTGAGGCTGGTCCCTCATACACTGAGCCTCACATTCACACACACTTCAGCTGGGTCTGGATCACTCCGCCTGAGGCTGGTCCCTCAGACACTGAGCCTCACATTCACACACACTTCAGCTGGGTCTGGATCACTGGAGCCTGAGGCTGGTCCCTCACACACTGAGCCTCACATTCAAACACACTTCAGCTAGGTCTGGATCACTGGAAACTGAGGCTGGTCTCTCACACACTGAGCCTCACATTCACACACATACTTCAACTGGGTCTCGATCACTGGATCCTGAGGCTGGTCCCTCACACACTGAGCCTCATATTAACACACACTACAGATGCTTCTAGATCACTGCACGCTGAGGCTGGTCCCTCACACACTGAGCCACACATTCACACACACTGCAGCTGGGTCTGGATCACTGGACCCTGAGGCTGGTCCCTCACACACTGAGCCTCACATTCACACACACTTCAGCTGGGTCTGGATCACTGGACCCTGAGACTGGTCCCTCCCACACTGAGCCTCACATTCACACATACTTCAACTGGGTCTCGATCACTGGAGCCTGAGGCTGGTCCCTCACACACTGAGCCTCACATTAACACACACTACAGATGCTTCTAAATCACTGGACCCTGAGACTGGTCCCTCACACACTGAGCCTCACATTCACACACACTTCAGCTGGGTCTGGATCACTGGACCCTGAGACTGGTCCCTCACACACTGAGCCTCACATTCACACACACTGTTCAGCTGGGTCTGGATCACTGGACCCTGAGACTGGTCCCTCCCACACTGAGCCTCACATTCACACACACTTCAGCTGGGTCTGGATCACTGGACCCTGAGACTGGTCCCTCACACACTGAGCCTCACATTCACACACACTGCAGCTGGTTCTGGATCACTGGACCCTTGGGCTGGTCCCTCACACACTGATCCTCACATTCACACACACTTCAGCTGGGTCTGGATCACGAGACCCTGAGACTGGTCCCTCACACACTGAGCCTCACATTCACACACACTTCAGCTGGGTCTGGATCACTGGACCCTGAGACTGGTCCCTCACACACTGAGCCTCACATTCACACACACTTCAGCTGGGTCTGGATCACTGGACCCTGAGACTGGTCTCTCACACACTGAGCCTCACATTCACACACACTTCAGCTGGGTCTGGATCACTGGACCCTGAGGCTGGTCCCTCAAACACTGAGCCTCACATTCACACACAGTTCAACTGGGTCTGGATCACTGGACCCTGAGGCTGGTCCCTCACACACTGATCCTCACATTCACACACACTTCCGCTGGGTGTGGGTCTCTAGACCCTGAGACTGATCCATCACACACTGATCCTCACATTCACACACCCTTCAGGTGGGTCTGGATCACTAGACCCTGAGACTGGTCCCTCACACACTGATCCTCACATTCACACACACTTCAGCTGGGTGTTGATCACTAGACCCTGAGATTGGTCCCTCACTCACTGACCCACACATTCACACACACTTCAGCTGGGTCTGGATCACTGGACCCTGAGACTGGTCCATCACACTGATCCTCGCATTCACACACACTTCAGCTGGGTCTGGATCACTGGAGCCTGAGGCTGGTCCCTCACACACTGAGCCTCACATTCACACACATACTTCAGCTGGGTCTCGATCACTGGAGCCTGAGGCTGGTCCCTCACACACTGAGCCACACATTCACACACACTTCAGCTGGGTCTGGATCACTCGACCCTGAGACTGGTCCCTCACACACTGATCCTCACATTCACACAAACTTCAGCTGGGTCTGGATCACTGGACCATGAGACTGGTCCCTCACACACTGATCCTCACATTCACACACACTTCAGCTGGGTCTGGATCACTAGAACCTGAGACTGGTCCCTCACACACTGAGCCTCACATTCACACACACTTCAGCAAGGTCTGGATCACTGGACCCTGAGACTGGTCCCTCACACACTGAGCCTCACATTCACACACACTTCAGCTGGGTCTGGATCACTGGACCTTGAGACTGGTCCCTCACACACTGAGCCTCACATTCACACACACTTCAGCTGGGTCTGGATCACTGGACCCTGAGACTGGTCCCTCACACACGGAGCCTCACATTTACACACACTTCTGCTGGGTCTGGATCACCGGACCCTGAGACTGGTCCCTCACACACTGATCCCCACATTTAGAAACACTTCAGCTGGGTCTGGATCACTAGATCCTGAGACTGGTCCCTCACACACTGAGCCTCACATTCAAACACACTTCAGCTGGGTCTGGATCACTGGACCCTGAGACTGGTCCCTCACACACTGATCCTCACATTCACACACACTTCAGCTGGGTGTGGGACTCTCGACCCTGAGACTGATCCATCACACACTGATCCTCACATTCACACACACTTCAGGTGGGTCTGGATCACTAGACCCTGAGACTGGTCCCTCACACACTGATCCTCACATTCACACACACTTCAGCTGGGTGTGGATCACTAGACCCTGAGATTGGTCCCTCACTCACTGACCCTCACATTCACACAAACTTCAGCTGGGTCTCGATCACTGGACCCTGAGACTGGTCCCTCACACACTGATCCTCGCATTCACATACACTGCAGCTGGGCCTGGATCACTGGAGCCTGAGGCTGGTCCCTCACACAGTGAGCCTCACATTCACACACATAATTCAGCTGTGTCTCGATCACTGGAGCCTGAGGCTGGTCCCTCACACACTGAGCCACACATTCACACACACTTCAGCTGGGTCTGGATCACTGGACCCTGAGGCTGGTCCCTCACACACTGAGTCTCACATTCACACACACTTCAGCTGGGTATGGATCACTGGACCCTGAGGCTGGTCCCTCACACACTGAGCCTCACATTCACAACACTTCAGCTGGGTCTGGATCACTCCACCGTGAGGCTGGTCCCTCATACACTGAGCCTCACATTCACACACACTTCAGCTGGGTCTGGATCACTCCGCCTGAGGCCTGGTCCCTCAGACACTGAGCCTCACATTCACACACACTTCAGCTGGGTCTGGATCACTGGAGCCTGAGGCTGGTCCCTCACACACTGAGCCTCACATTCAAACACACTTCAGCTAGGTCTGGATCACTGGAAACTGAGGCTGGTCTCTCACACACTGAGCCTCACATTCACACACATACTTCAACTGGGTCTCGATCACTGGATCCTGAGGCTGGTCCCTCACACACTGAGCCTCATATTAACACACACTACAGATGCTTCTAGATCACTGCACGCTGAGGCTGGTCCCTCACACACTGAGCCACACATTCACACACACTGCAGCTGGGTCTGGATCACTGGACCCTGAGGCTGGTCCCTCACACACTGAGCCTCACATTCACACACACTTCAGCTGGGTCTGGATCACTGGACCCTGAGACTGGTCCCTCCCAAACTGAGCCTCACATTCACACATACTTCAACTGGGTCTCGATCACTGGAGCCTGAGGCTGGTCCCTCACACACTGAGCCTCACATTAACACACACTACAGATGCTTCTAGATCACTGGACCCTGAGACTGGTCCCTCACACACTGAGCCTCACATTCACACACACTTCAGCTGGGTCTGGATCACTGGACCCTGAGACTGGTCCCTCACACACTGAGCCTCACATTCACACACACTGTTCAGCTGGGTCTGGATCACTGGACCCTGAGACTGGTCCCTCCCACACTGAGCCTCACATTCACACACACTGCAGCTGGTTCTGGATCACTGGACCCTTGGGCTGGTCCCTCACACACTGATCCTCACATTCACACACACTTCAGCTGGGTCTGGATCACGAGACCCTGAGACTGGTCCCTCACACACTGAGCCTCACATTCACACACACTTCAGCTGGGTCTGGATCATTGGACCCTGAGACTGGTCCCTCACACACTGAGCCTCACATTCACACACACTTCAGCTGGGTCTGGATCATTGGACCCTGAGACTGGTCCCTCCCACACTGAGCCTCACATTCACACACACTGCAGCTGGTTCTGGATCACTGGACCCTTGGGCTGGTCCCTCACACACTGATCCTCACATTCACACACACTTCAGCTGGGTCTGGATCACGAGACCCTGAGACTGGTCCCTCACACACTGAGCCTCACATTCACACACACTTCAGCTGGGTCTGGATCACTGGACCCTGAGACTGGTCCCTCACACACTGAGCCTCACATTCACACACACTTCAGCTGGGTCTGGATCACTGGACCCTGAGACTGGTCCCTCACACACTGAGCCTCACATTCACACACACTTCAGCTGGGTCTGGATCACTGGACCCTGAGACTGGTCTCTCACACACTGAGCCTCACATTCACACACACTTCAGCTGGGTCTGGATCACTGGACCCTGAGGCTGGTCCCTCAAACACTGAGCCTCACATTCACACACAGTTCAACTGGGTCTGGATCACTGGACCCTGAGGCTGGTCCCTCACACACTGATCCTCACATTCACACACACTTCCGCTGGGTGTGGGTCTCTAGACCCTGAGACTGATCCATCACACACTGATCCTCACATTCACACACCCTTCAGGTGGGTCTGGATCACTAGACCCTGAGACTGGTCCCTCACACACTGATCCTCACATTCACACACACTTCAGCTGGGTGTTGATCACTAGACCCTGAGATTGGTCCCTCACTCACTGACCCACACATTCACACACACTTCAGCTGGGTCTGGATCACTGGACCCTGAGACTGGTCCATCACACTGATCCTCGCATTCACACACACTTCAGCTGGGTCTGGATCACTGGAGCCTGAGGCTGGTCCCTCACACACTGAGCCTCACATTCACACACATACTTCAGCTGGGTCTCGATCACTGGAGCCTGAGGCTGGTCCCTCACACACTGAGCCACACATTCACACACACTTCAGCTGGGTCTGGATCACTCGACCCTGAGACTGGTCCCTCACACACTGATCCTCACATTCACACAAACTTCAGCTGGGTCTGGATCACTGGACCATGAGACTGGTCCCTCACACACTGATCCTCACATTCACACACACTTCAGCTGGGTCTGGATCACTAGAACCTGAGACTGGTCCCTCACACACTGAGCCTCACATTCACACACACTTCAGCAAGGTCTGGATCACTGGACCCTGAGACTGGTCCCTCACACACTGAGCCTCACATTCACACACACTTCAGCTGGGTCTGGATCACTGGACGTTGAGACTGGTCCCTCACACACTGAGCCTCACATTCACACACACTTCAGCTGGGTCTGGATCACTGGACCCTGAGACTGGTCCCTCACACACGGAGCCTCACATTTACACACACTTCTGCTGGGTCTGGATCACCGGACCCTGAGACTGGTCCCTCACACACTGATCCCCACATTTAGAAACACTTCAGCTGGGTCTGGATCACTAGATCCTGAGACTGGTCCCTCACACACTGAGCCTCACATTCAAACACACTTCAGCTGGGTCTGGATCACTGGACCCTGAGACTGGTCCCTCACACACTGATCCTCACATTCACACACACTTCAGCTGGGTGTGGGACTCTCGACCCTGAGACTGATCCATCACACACTGATCCTCACATTCACACACACTTCAGGTGGGTCTGGATCACTAGACCCTGAGACTGGTCCCTCACACACTGATCCTCACATTCACACACACTTCAGCTGGGTGTGGATCACTAGACCCTGAGATTGGTCCCTCACTCACTGACCCTCACATTCACACAAACTTCAGCTGGGTCTCGATCACTGGACCCTGAGACTGGTCCCTCACACACTGATCCTCGCATTCACATACACTGCAGCTGGGCCTGGATCACTGGAGCCTGAGGCTGGTCCCTCACACAGTGAGCCTCACATTCACACACATAATTCAGCTGGGTCTCGATCACTGGAGCCTGAGGCTGGTCCCTCACACACTGAGCCACACATTCACACACACTTCAGCTGGGTCTGGATCACTGGACCATGAGACTGGTCCCTCACACACTGATCCTCACATTCACACACACTTCAGCTGGGTCTGGATCACCAGACCCTGAGACTGATCCCTCACACACTGAGCCTCACAATCACACGCACTTCAGCTGGGTCTGGATCACTGGACCCTGAGACTGGTACCTCACACACTGAGCCTCACATTCACACACACTTCAGCTGGGTCTGGATCACTGGACCTTGAGACTGGTCCCTCACACACTGAGCCTCACATTCACACACACTTCAGCTGGGTCTGGATCAATGGACCCTGAGACTGGTCCCTCACACACGGAGCCTTACATTTACACACACTTCTGCTGGGTCTGGATCACCGGACCCTGAGACTGGTCCCTCACACACTGATCCCCACATTCACAAACACTTCAGCTGCGTCTGGATCATTAGATCCTGAGACTGGTCCCTCACACACTGATCCTCACAATCACACACACTTCAGCTGGGTCTGGATCACTGGACCCTGAGACTGGTCCCTCACACACATTGTCCCTCACATTCACACACACTTCAGCTGGGTCTGGATCACTGGACCCTGAGACTGGTCCCTCACACACTGAGCCTCACATTCACACAGACTTCAGCTGGGTCTGGATCACTGGACCCTGAGACTGGTCCCTCACACACTGATCATCACATTCACACACACTTCAGCTGGGTCTGGATCACTGGAACCTGAGACTGTTCCCTGACACACTGATCCTCACATTCACACACACTTCAGCTGGGTCTGGATCTCTAACCCCTGAGACTGATCCCTCACACACTGATCCTCACATTCACACACACTTCAGCTGGGTCTGGATCACTGGACGCTGAGACTGGTCCCTCACACACTGAGCCTCACATTCACACACACTTCAGGTGGGTCTGGATCACTAGACCCTGAGACTGGTTCCTCACACACTGATCCTCATATTCACACACACTTCAGCTGGGTCTGGTTCACTAGACCCTGAGATTGGTCCCTCACTCACTGACCCTCACATTCACACACACTTCAGCTGGGTCTGGATCACTGGACCCTGAGACTGGTCCCTCACACACTGAGCCTCACATTCACACAGACTTCAGCTGGGTCTGGATCACTGGACCCTGAGACTGGTCCCTCACACACTGATCCTCACATTCACACACACTTCAGCTGGGTCTGGATCACTGGACCCTGAGACTGGTCCCTCACACACTGATCCTCACATTCACACACACTTCAGCTAGGTCTGGATCACTGGACCCTGAGACTGGTCCCTCACACACTGATTCTCACATTCACACACACTTCAGCTGGGTCTGGTTCACTAGACCCTGAGATTGGTCCCTCACTCACTGACCCTCACATTCACACACACTTCAGCTGGGTCTGGATCACTGGATCCTGAGACTGGTCCCTCACACACTGATCCTCACATTCACACACATTTCAGCTGGGTCTGGATCACTGGACCCTGAGACTGGTCCCTCACACACTGATCCTCACATTCACACACACTTCAGCTGGGTCTGGATCACTAGACCCTGAGACTGATCCCTCACACACTGATCCTCACATTCACACATACTTCAGCTTGGTCTGGATCACATAACGCTGAGACAGGTCCCTCACACACTGATCCTCACATTCACACACACTTCAGCTGGGTCTGGATCACTAGACCCTGAGACTGGTCCCTCACACACTGATCCTCACATTCACACACACTTCAGCTAGGTCTGGATCACTGGACCCTGAGACTGGTCCCCCACACACTGACCCTCACATTCACACACACTTCAGCTGGGTCTGGATCACTGGACCCTTAGACTGGTCCCTCACACACTGTGCCTCACATTCACACAGACTTCAGCTGGGTCTGGATAACTGGACCCTGAGCCTAGTCCCTCACACACTGATCCTCACATTCACAAACACTTCAGCTGGGTCTGGATCACTAGACCCTGAGACTGGTCCCTCACACACTGATACTCATATTCACACATACTTCAGCTGGGTCTGGATCACTAGACCCAGAGACTGGTCCCTCACACACTGATCCTCATATTCACGCACACTTCAGCTGGGTCTGGATCACTGGACCCTGAGACTGGTCCCTCACACACTGATCCTCACATTCACACACACTTCAGGTGGGTCTGGATCACTAGACCCTGAGACTGGTCGCTCACACACTGATCCTCACATTCACACACACTTCAGCTGGGTCTGGATCACTAGACCCTGAGACTGGTCCCTCACACACTGATCCTCACATTCACACACACTTCAGCTGGGTCTGGATCACGAGACCCTGAGACTGGTCCCTCACACACTGATCCTCACATTCACACACACTTCAGCTGGGTCTGGATCACTGGACCCTGAGACTGGTCCCTCAGACACTGATCCTCACATTCACACACACTCCAGCTGTGTCTGGATCACTGGTCCCTGAGACTGGTCCCTCCCACACTGATCCTCACATTCACACACACTTCAGCTGGGTCTGGATCACTGGACCCTGAGACTGGTCCCTCACACACTGATCCTCACATTCACACACACTTCAGCTGGGTCTGGATCACTGGACCCTGAGACTGATCCCTCACACACTGATCCTCACATTCACACACACTTCAGCTGGGTCTGGATCACTGGACGCTGAGACTGGTCCTTCACACACTGAGCCTCACATTCACACATACTTCAGCTGGGTCTGGATCACTAGACCCTGAGACTGGTCCCTCACACACTGATCCTCACATTCACACACACTTCAGCTGGGTCTGGATCACTAGACCCTGAGATTGGTCCCTCACTCACTGAGCCTCACATTCACACACACTCCAGCTGGGTCTGGATCACTGGACCCTGAGACTGGTCCCTCACACACTGACCCTCACATTCACACACACTTCAGCTGGGTCTGGATCACTAGACCCTGAGACTGGTCACTCACACACTGATCCTCATATTCACACACACTTCAGCTGGGCCTGGATCACTGGACCCTGAGACTGGTCCCTCACACACTGATCCTCACATTCACACACACTTCAGCTGGGTCTGGATCACGAGACCCTGAGACTGGTCCCTCACACACTGATCCTCATATTCACACACACTTCAGCTGGGTCTGGATCACTGGACCCTGAGACTGGTCCCTCACACACTGAGCCTCACATTCACACACACTTCAGCTGGGTCTGGATTACTGGACCCTGAGACTGGTCTCTCACACACTGATCCTCACATTCACACACACTTCAGCTGGGTCTGGATCACTGGACCCTGAGACTGGTCCCTCACACACTGAACCTCACATTCACACACATTTCAGCTGGGTCTGGATCACTGGACCCTGAGACTGGTCCCTCACACACTGATCCTCACATTCAGACACACTTCAGCTGGGTCTGGATCACTAGACTCTGAGACAGGTCCCTCACACACTGATCCTCACATTCACACACACTTCAGCTGGGTCTGGATCACTGGACCCTGAGACTGGTCCCTCACACACTGATCCTCACATTCACACACACCTCAGGTGGGTCTGGATCACTAGACCCTGAGACTGGTCCCTCACACACTGATCCTCACATTCACACACACTTCAGCTGGGTCTGGATAACTGGACCCTGAGACTGGTCCCTCACAAACTGATCCTCACATGCACTCACACTTCAGCTGGGTCTGGATCACTAGACCCTGCGATTATTCCCTCACTCACTGAGCCTCACATTCACACACACTCCAGCTGGGTCTGGATCACTAGACCCTGAGACTGGTCCCTCACACACTGACCCTCACATTCACACACACTTCAGCTGGGTCTGGATCACTAGACACTGAGACTGGTCCCTCACACACTGGTCCTCACATTCACACACACTTCAGCTGGGTCTGGATCACTAGACCCTGAGACTGGTCCCTCACACACTGAGCCTCACATTCACACAGACTTCAGCTGGGTCTGGATCACTGGAACCTGAGACTGGTCCCTCACACACTGAGCCTCACATTCACACACACTTCAGCTGGGTCTGGATCACTAGACCCTGAGATTGGTCCCTCACGCACTGAGCCTCACATTCACACACACCTCAGCTGGGTCTGGATCACTGGACCCTGAGACTGGTCCCTCACACACTGATCCTCACATTCACACACACTTCAGCTGGGTCTGGATCACTGGACCCTGAGACTGGTCCCTCCCACACTGATCCTCACATTCACACACACTTCAGCTGGGTCTGGATCACTGGACCCTGAGACTGGTCCCTCACACACTGATCCTCACATTCACACACACTTCAGCTGGGTCTGGATCACTGGACCCTGAGACTGGTCCCTCCCACACTGATCCTCACATTCACACACACTTCAGCTGGGTCTGGATCACTGGACCCTGAGACTGGTCCCTCACACACTGAACCTCACATTCACACACACTTCAGCTGGGTCTGGATCACTGGACCCTGAGACTGGTCCCTCACACACTGATCCTCACATTCACACACACTTCAGCTGTGTCTGGATCACTGGACCCTGAGACTGGTCCCTCCCACACTGATCCTCACATTCACACACACTTCAGCTGGGTCTGGATCACTGGACCCTGAGACTGATCCCTCACACACTGATCCACACATTCACACACACTTCAGCTGGGTCTGTATCACTGGACGCTGAGACTGGTCCCTCACACACTGATCCTCATATTCACACACACTTCAGCTGGGTCTGGATCACTGGACCCTGAGACTGGTCCCTCACACACTGAGCCTCACATTCACACACACTTCAGCTGGGTCTGGATCACTGGACACTGAGACTGGTCCCTCACACACTGATCCTCACATTCACACACACTTCAGCTGGGTCTGGATCACTGGATACTGAGACTGGTCCCTCACACACTGAGCCTCACATTCACACAGACTTCAGCTGGGTCTGGATCACTGGAACCTGAGACTGGTACCTCACACACTCATCCTCACATTCACACACACTTCAGCTGGGTCTGGATCACTAGACCCTGAGATTGGTCCCTCACTCACTGAGCCTCACATTCACACACACTTCAGCTGGGTCTGGATCACTGGACCCTGAGACTGGTCCCTCACACACTGATCCTCACATTCACACACACTGCAGCTGGGTCTGGATCACTGGACCCTGAGACTGGTCCCTCACACACTGATCCTCACATTCACACAAACTTCAGCTGGGTCTGGATCACTGGACCCTGAGACTGGTCCCTCCCACACTGATCCTCACATTCACACACACTTCAGCTGGGTCTGGATCACTGGACCCTGAGACTGGTCCCTCACACACTGATCCTCACATTCACACACACTTCAGCTGGGTCTGGATCACTGGACCCTGAGACTGGTCCCTCACACACTGAGCCTCACATTCACACACACTTCAGCTGGGTCTGGATCACTGGACCCTGAGACTGGTCCCTCACACACTGATCCTCACATTCACACACACTTCAGCTGGGTCTGGATCACTGGACCCTGAGACTGGTCCCTCCCACACTGATCCTCATATTCACACACACTTCAGCTGGGTCTGGATCACTGGACCCTGAGACTGATCCCTCACACACTGATCCTCACATTCACACACACTTCAGCTGGGTCTGGATCACTGGACGCTGAGACTGGTCCCTCACACACTGAGCCTCATATTCACACATACTTCAGCTGGGTCTGGATCACTAGACCCTGAGACTGGTCCCTCACACACTGATCCTCACATTCACACACACTTCAGCTGGGTCTGGATCACGAGACCCTGAGACTGGTCCCTCACACACTGAGCCTCACATTCACACACATTTCAGCTGGGTCTGGATCACTGGACCCTGAGACTGGTCCCTCACACACTGATCCTCACATCCACACACACTTCAGCTGGGTCTGGATCACTGGATCCTGAGACTGGTCCCTCACACACTGAGCCTCACATTCACACAGACTTCAGCTGGGTCTGGATCACTGGACCCTGAGACTGGTCCCTCACACACTCATCCTCACATTCACACACACTTCAACTGGGTCTGGATCACTAGACCCTGAGATTGGTCCCTCACTCACTGAGCCTCACATTCACACACACTTCAGCTGGGTCTGGATCACTGGACCCTGAGACTGGTCCCTCACACACTGATCCTCACATTCACACACACTGCAGCTGGGTCTGGATCACTGGACCCTGAGACTGGTCCCTCACACACTGATCCTCATATTCACACACACTTCAGCTGGGTCTGGATCACTGGACCCTGAGACTGGTCCCTCACACACTGATCCTCACATTCACACACACTTCAGCTGGGTCTGGATCACGAGACCCTGAGACTGGTCCCTCACACACTGATCGTCATATTTACACACACTTCAGCTGGGTCTGGATCATTGGACCCTGAGACTGGTCCCTCACACACTGAGCCTCACATTCACACACACTTCAGCTGGGTCTGGATTACTGGACCCTGAGACTGGTCCCTCACACACTGATCCTCACATTCACACACACTTCAGCTGGGTCTGGATCACTGGACCCTGAGACTGGTCCCTCACACACTGATCCTCACATTCACACACATTTCAGCTGGGTCTGGATCACTGGACTCTGAGACTGTTCCCTCACACACTGATCCTCACATTCACACACACTTCAGCTGGGTCTGGATCACTAGACCCTGAGACTGATCTCTCACACACTGATCCTCACATTAACACATACTTCATCTGGGTCTGGATCACAGAACGCTGAGACTGGTCCCTCACTCACTGAGCCTCACATTCACACACACTCCAGCTGGGTCTGGATCACTGGACCCTGAGACTGGTCCCTCACACACTGACCCTCACATTCACATACACTTCAGCTGGGTCTGGATCACTAGACCCTGAGACTGGTCCCTCACACACTGATCCTCATATTCACACACACTTCAGCTGGGTCTGGATCACTGGACCCTGAGACTGGTCCCTCACACACTGATCCTCACATTCACACACACTTCAGCTGGGTCTGGATCACGAGACCCTGAGACTGGTCCCTCACACACTGATCCTCATATTTACACACACTTCAGCTGGGTCTGGATCACTGGACCCTGAGACTGGTCCCTCACACACTGAGCCTCACATTCACACACACTTCAGCTGGGTCTGGATTACTGGACCCTGAGACTGGTCCCTCACACACTGATCCTCACATTCACACACACTTCAGCTGGGTCTGGATCACTGGACCCTGAGACTGGTCCCTCACACACTGATCCTCACATTCACACACATTTCAGCTGGGTCTGGATCACTGGACCCTGAGACTGGTCCCTCACACACTGAGCCTCACATTCACACACACTTCAGCTGGGTCTGGATCACTAGACCCTGAGACTGGTCCCTCACACACTGATCCTCATATTCACACACACTTCAGCTGGGTCTGGATCACTAGACTC
Source organism: Pristiophorus japonicus (assembly GCF_044704955.1). Taxonomy (NCBI): domain Eukaryota; kingdom Metazoa; phylum Chordata; class Chondrichthyes; family Pristiophoridae; genus Pristiophorus; species Pristiophorus japonicus. The sequence goes on along the minus strand of NW_027254835.1, from coordinate 731,152 downwards.
TGAGACAGGTCCCTCACACACTGATCCTCACATTCACACACACTTCAGCTGGGTCTGGATCACTGGACCCTGAGACTGGTCCCTCACACACTGATCCTCACATTCACACACACTTCAGGTGGGTCTGGATCACTCGACCCTGAGACTGGTCCCTCACACACTGATCCTCACATTCACACACACTTCAGCTGGGTCTGGATAACTGGACCCTGAGACTGGTCCCTCACACACTGATCCTCACATTCACACACACTTCAGCTGGGTCTGGATCACTAGACCCTGAGATTATTCCCTCACTCACTGAGCCTCACATTCACACACACTCCAGCTGGGTCTGGATCACTAGACCCTGAGACTGGTCCCTCACACACTGAGCCTCACATTCACACACACTTCAGCTGGGTCTGGATCACGAGACCCTGAGACTGGTCCCTCACACACTGATCCTCACATTCACACACACTTCAGCTGGGTCTGGATCACGAGACCCTGAGACTGGTCCCTCACACACTGATCCTCATATTCACACACACTTCAGCTGGGTCTGGATCACTGGACCCTGAGACTGGTCCCTCACACACTGAGCCTCACATTCACACACACTTCAGCTGGGTCTGGATCACTGGAACCCCTGAGACTGGTCCCTCACACACTGATCCTCACATTCACACAAACTTCAGCTGGGTCTGGATCACTGGACCCTGAGACTGGTCCCTCACACACTGAGCCTCACATTCACACACATTTCAGCTGGGTCTGGATCACTAGACCCTGAGACTGGTCCCTCACACACTGAGCCTCACATTCACACAGACTTCAGCTGGATCTGGATCACTGGAACCTGAGACTGGTCCCTCACACACTGAGCCTCACATTCACACACACTTCAGCTGGGTCTGGATCACTAGACCCTGAGATTGGTCCCTCACTCACTGAGCCTCACATTCACACACATTTCAGCTGGGTCTGGATCACTGGACCCTGAGACTGGTCCCTCACACACTGATCCTCACATTCACACACACTGCAGCTGGGTCTGGATCACTGGACCCTGAGACTGGTCCCTCACACACTGATCCTCACATTCACACACATTTCAGCTGGGTCTGGATCACTGGACCCTGAGACTGGTCCCTCACACACTGATCCTCACATTCAGACACACTTCAGCTGGGTCTGGATCACTAGACCCTGAGACTGATCTCTCACACACTGATCCTCACATTCACACGTACTTCATCTGGGTCTGGATCACAGAACGCTGAGACTGGTCCCTCACACACTGAGCCTCACATTCACACACACTTCAGCTGGGTCTGGATCACTAGACCCTGAGACTGGTCCCTCACACACTGATCCTCATATTCACACACACTTCAGCTGGGTCTGGATAACTGGACCCTGAGACTGGTCCCTCACACACTGATCCTCACATGCACACACACTTCAGCTGGGTCTGGATCACTAGACCCTGAGATTATTCCCTCACTCACTGAGCCTCACATTCACACACACTCCAGCTGGGTCTGGATCACTAGACCCTGAGACTGGTCCCTCACACACTGACCCTCACATTCACACACACTTCAGCTGGGTCTGGATCACTAGACCCTGAGACTGGTCCCTCACACACTGATCCTCACATTCACACACACTTCAGCTGGGTCTGGATCACGAGACCCTGAGACTGGTCCCTCACACACTGATCCTCATATTCACACACACTTCAGCTGGGTCTGGATCACTGGACCCTGAGACTGGTCCCTCACACACTGAGCCTCACATTCACACACACTTCAGCTGGGTCTGGATCACTGGACCCTGAGACTGGTCCCTCACACACTGATCCTCACATTCACACAAACTTCAGCTGGGTCTGGATCACTGGACCCTGAGACTGGTCCCTCACACACTGAGCCTCACATTCACACACATTTCAGCTGGGTCTGGATCACTAGACCCTGAGACTGGTCCCTCACACACTGAGCCTCACATTCACACAGACTTCAGCTGGATCTGGATCACTGGAACCTGAGACTGGTCCCTCACACACTGAGCCTCACATTCACACACACTTCAGCTGGGTCTGGATCACTAGACCCTGAGATTGGTCCCTCACTCACTGAGCCTCACATTCACACACATTTCAGCTGGGTCTGGATCACTGGACCCTGAGACTGGTCCCTCACACACTGATCCTCACATTCACACACATTTCAGCTGGGTCTGGATCACTGGACCCTGAGACTGGTCCCTCACACACTGATCCTCACATTCAGACACACTTCAGCTGGGTCTGGATCACTAGACCCTGAGACTGATCTCTCACACACTGATCCTCACATTCACACATACTTCATCTGGGTCTGGATCACAGAACGCTGAGACTGGTCCCTCACACACTGAGCCTCACATTCACACACACTTCAGCTGGGTCTGGATCACTAGACCCTGAGACTGGTCCCTCACACACTGATCCTCATATTCACACACACTTCAGCTGGGTCTGGATAACTGGACCCTGAGACTGGTCCCTCACACACTGATCCTCACATGCACACACACTTCAGCTGGGTCTGGATCACTAGACCCTGAGATTATTCCCTCACTCACTGAGCCTCACATTCACACACACTCCAGCTGGGTCTGGATCACTAGACCCTGAGACTGGTCCCTCACACACTGACCCTCACATTCACACACACTTCAGCTGGGTCTGGATCACTAGACCCTGAGACTGGTCCCTCACACACTGATCCTCACATTCACACACACTTCAGCTGGGTCTGGATCACGAGACCCTGAGACTGGTCCCTCACACACTGATCCTCATATTCACACACACTTCAGCTGGGTCTGGATCACTGGACCCTGAGACTGGTCCCTCACACACTGAGCCTCACATTCACACACACTTCAGCTGGGTCTGGATCACTGGACCCTGAGACTGGTCCCTCACACACTGATCCTCACATTCACACAAACTTCAGCTGGGTCTGGATCACTGGACCCTGAGACTGGTCCCTCACACACTGAGCCTCACATTCACACACATTTCAGCTGGGTCTGGATCACTAGACCCTGAGACTGGTCCCTCACACACTGAGCCTCACATTCACACAGACTTCAGCTGGGTCTGGATCACTGGAACCTGAGACTGGTCCCTCACACACTGAGCCTCACATTCACACACACTTCAGCTGGGTCTGGATCACTAGACCCTGAGATTGGTCCATCACTCACTGAGCCTCACATTCACACACACTTCAGCTGGGTCTGGATCACTGGACCCTGAGACTGGTCCCTCACACACTGATCCTCACATTCACACACACTGCAGCTGGGTCTGAATCACTGGACCCTGAGACTGGTCCCTCACACACTGATCCTCACATTCACACACACTTCAGCTGGGTCTGGATCACTGGACCCTGAGACTGGTCCCTCCCACACTGATCCTCACATTCACACACACTTCAGCTGGGTCTGGATCACTGGACCCTGAGACTGGTCCCTCACACACTGATCCTCACATTCACACACACTTCAGCTGGGTCTGGATCACTGGACCCTGAGACTGGTCCCTCACACACTGATCCTCACATTCACACAAACTTCAGCTGGGTCTGGATCACTGGACCCTGAGACTGGTCCCTCACACACTGATCCTCACATTCACACACACTTCAGCTGTGTCTGGATCACTGGACCCTGAGACTGGTCCCTCCCACACTGATCCTCACATTCACACACACTTCAGCTGGGTCTGGATCACTGGACACTGAGACTGATCCCTCACACACTGATCCTCACATTCACACACACTTCAGCTGGGTCTGTATCACTGGACGCTGAGACTGGTCCCTCACACACTGAGCCTCATATTCACACATACTTCAGTTGGTCTGGATCACTAGACCCTGAGACTGGTCCCTCACACACTGATCCTCACATTCACACAAACTTCAGCTGGGTCTGGATCACGAGACCCTGAGACTGGTCCCTCACACACAGATCCTCATATTCACACACACTTCAGCTGGGTCTGGATCACTGGACCCTGAGACTGGTCCCTCACACACTGAGCCTCACATTCACACACACTTCAGCATGGTCTGGATCACTGGACCCTGAGACTGGTCCCTCACACACTGATCCTCACATTCACACACACTTCAGCTGGGTCTGGATCACTGGATACTGAGACTGGTCCCTCACACACTGAGCCTCACATTCACACAGACTTCAGCTGGGTCTGGATCACTGGAACCTGAGACTGGTACCTCACACACTCATCCTCACATTCACACACACTTCAGCTGGGTCTGGATCACTAGACCCTGAGATTGGTCCCTCACTCACTGAGCCTCACATTCACACACACTTCAGCTGGGTCTGGATCACTGGACCCTGAGACTGGTCCCTCACACACTGATCCTCACATTCACACACACTGCAGCTGGGTCTGGATCACTGGACCCTGAGACTGGTCCCTCACACACTGATCCTCACATTCACACACACTTCAGCTGGGTCTGGATCACTGGACCCTGAGACTGGTCCCTCCCACACTGATCCTCACATTCACACACACTTCAGCTGGGTCTGGATCACTGGACCCTGAGACTGGTCCCTCACACACTGATCCTCACATTCACACACACTTCAGCTGGGTCTGGATCACTGGACCCTGAGACTGGTCCCTCACACACTGAGCCTCACATTCACACACACTTCAGCTGGGTCTGGATCACTGGACCCTGAGACTGGTCCCTCACACACTGATCCTCACATTCACACACACTTCAGCTGGGTCTGGATCACTGGACCCTGAGACTATTCCCTCACACACTGATCCTCATATTCACACACACTGCAGCTGGGTCTGGATCACTGGACCCTGAGACTGGTCCCTCACACACTGATCCTCACATTCACACACACTTCAGCTGGGTCTGGATCACTGGACCCTGAGACTGGTCCCTCCCACACTGATCCTCACATTCACACACACTTCAGCTGGGTCTGGATCACTGGACCCTGAGACTGGTCCCTCACACACTGATCCTCACATTCACACACACTTCAGCTGGGTCTGGATCACTGGACCCTGAGACTGGTCCCTCACACACTGAGCCTCACATTCACACACACTTCAGCTGGGTCTGGATCACTGGACCCTGAGACTGGTCCCTCACACACTGATCCTCACATTCACACACACTTCAGCTGGGTCTGGATCACTGGACCCTGAGACTGGTCCCTCCCACACTGATCCTCACATTCAGACACACTTCAGCTGGGTCTGGATCACTGGACCCTGAGACTGATCCCTCACACACTGATCCTCACATTCACACACACTTCAGCTGGGTCTGGATCACTGGACGCTGAGACTGGTCCCTCACACACTGAGCCTCATATTCACACATACTTCAGCTGGGTCTGGATCACGAGACCCTGAGACTGGTCCCTCACACACTGATCCTCACATTCACACACACTTCAGCTGGGTCTGGATCACGAAACCCTGAGACTGGTCCCTCACACACTGAGCCTCACATTCACACACATTTCAGCTGGGTCTGGATCACTGGACCCTGAGACTGGTCCCTCACACACTGATCCTCACATTCACACAGACTTCAGCTGGGTCTGGATCACTGGACCCTGAGACTGGTCCCTCACACACTCATCCTCACATTCACACACACTTCAACTGGGTCTGGATCACTAGACCCTGAGATTGGTCCCTCACTCACTGAGCCTCACATTCACACACACTTCAGCTGGGTCTGGATCACTGGACCCTGAGACTGGTCCCTCACACACTGATCCTCACATTCACACACACTGCAGCTGGGTCTGGATCACTGGACCCTGAGACTGGTCCCTCACACACTGATCCTCACATTCACACACACTTCAGCTGGGTCTGGATCACTGGACCCTGAGACTGGTCCCTCCCACATTGATCCTCACATTCACACACACTTCAGCTGGGTCTGGATCACTAGACCCTGAGACTGGTCCCTCACACACTGAGCCTCACATTCACACACACTTCAGCTGGGTCTGGATCACTAGACCCTGAGACTGGTCCCTCACACACTGAGCCTCACATTCACACACACTTCAGCTGGGTCTGGATCACTAGACCCTGAGACTGGTCCCTCACACACTGATCCTCACATTCACACACACTTCAGCTGGGTCTGGATCACGAGACCCTGAGACTGGTCCCTCACACACTGATCCTCACATTCACACACACTTCAGCTGGGTCTGGATCACTGGACCCTGAGACTGGTCCCTCACACAGTGATCCTCACATTCAGACACACTCCAGCTGGGTCTGGATCACTGGACCCTGAGACTGGTCCCTCACTCACTGACCCTCACATTCACACAAACTTCTGCTGGGTCTGGATCACTCGACCCTGAGACTGGTCCCTCACACACTGATCCTCATATTCACACACACTTCAGCGGGGTATGGATCACTGGACCCTGAGACTGGTCCCTCACACATTGAGCCTCACATTCACACACACTTCAGCTGGGTCTGGATCACTGGACTCTGAGACTGGTCCCTCACACACTGATCCTCACATTCACACACACTTCAGCTGGGTCTGGATCACTGGACCCTGAGACTGGTCCCTCACACACTGAGCCTCACATTCACACACACTTCAGCTGGGTCTGGATCACTGGACCCTGAGACTGGTCCCTCCCACACTGATCCTCACATTCACACACACTTCAGCTGGGTCTGGATCACTGGACCCTGAGACTGGTCCCTCACACACTGATCCTCACATTCACACACACTTCAGCTAGGTCTGGATCACTGGACCCTGAGACTGGTCCCTCACACACTGAGCCTCACATTCACACACACTTCAGCTGGGTCTGGATCACTGGACCCTGAGACTGGTCCCTCACACACTGATCCTCACATTCACACACACTTCAGCTGGGTCTGGATCACTGGACCCTGAGACTGGTCCCTCCCACACTGATCCTCACATTCAGACACACTTCAGCTGGGTCTGGATTACTGGACCCTGAGACTGATCCCTCACACACTGATCCTCACATTCACACACACTTCAGCTGGGTCTGGATCACTGGACGCTGAGACTGGTCCCTCACACACTGAGCCTCACATTCACACACACTTCAGCTGGGTCTGGATCACTGGACGCTGAGACTGGTCCCTCACACACTGAGCCTCACATTCACACAGACTTCAGCTGGGTCTGGATCACTGGACCCTGAGACTGGTCCCTCACACACTCATCCTCACATTCACACACATTTCAACTGGGTCTGGATCACTAGACTCTGAGATTGGTCCCTCACTCACTGAGCCTCACATTCACACACACTTCAGCTGGGTCTGGATCAATGGACCCTGAGACTGGTCCCTCACACACTGATCCTCACATTCACACACACTGCAGCTGGGTCTGGATCACTGGACCCTGAGACTGGTCCCTCACACACTGATCCTCACATTCACACACACTTCAGCTGGGTCTGGATCACTGGACCCTGAGACTGGTCCCTCCCACACTGATCCTCACATTCACACACACTTCAGCTGGGTCTGGATCACTAGACCCTGAGACTGGTCCCTCACACACTGAGCCTCACATTCACACACACTTCAGCTGGGTCTGGATCACTAGACCCTGAGACTGGTCCCTCACACACTGATCCTCACATTCACACACACTTCAGCTGGGTCTGGATCACGAGACCCTGAGACTGGTCCCTCACACACTGATCCTCACATTCACACACACTTCAGCTGGGTCTGGATCACTGGACCCTGAGACTGGTCCCTCACACAGTGATCCTCACATTCACACACACTCCAGCTGGGTCTGGATCACTGGACCCTGAGACTGGTCCCTCACTCACTAACCCTCACATTCACACACACTTCTGCTGGGTCTGGATCACTAGACCCTGAGACTGGTCCCTCACACACTGATCCTCACATTCACACACACTTCAGCTGGGTCTGGATCACTAGACCCTGAGACTGGTCCCTCACACACTGATCCTCACATTCACACACAGTTCAGCTGGGTCTGGATCACGAGACCCTGAGACTGGTCCCTCACACACTGATCCTCATATTCACACACACTTCAGCTGGGTCTGGATCACTGGACCCTGAGACTGGTCCCTCCCACACTGATCCTCACATTCACACACACTTCAGCTGGGTCTGGATCACTGGACCCTGAGACTGGTCCCTCACACACTGATCCTCACATTCACACACACTTCAGCTGGGTCTGGATCACTGGACCCTGAGACTGGTCCCTCACACACTGAGCCTCACATTCACACACACTTCAGCTGGGTCTGGATCACTGGACCCTGAGACTGGTCCCTCACACACTGATCCTCACATTCACACACACTTCAGCTGGGTCTGGATCACTGGACCCTGAGACTATTCCCTCACACACTGATCCTCATATTCACACACACTGCAGCTGGGTCTGGATCACTGGACCCTGAGACTGGTCCCTCACACACTGATCCTCACATTCACACACACTTCAGCTGGGTCTGGATCACTGGACCCTGAGACTGGTCCCTCCCACACTGATCCTCACATTCACACACACTTCAGCTGGGTCTGGATCACTGGACCCTGAGACTGGTCCCTCACACACTGATCCTCACATTCACACACACTTCAGCTGGGTCTGGATCACTGGACCCTGAGACTGGTCCCTCACACACTGAGCCTCACATTCACACACACTTCAGCTGGGTCTGGATCACTGGACCCTGAGACTGGTCCCTCACACACTGATCCTCACATTCACACACACTTCAGCTGGGTCTGGATCACTGGACCCTGAGACTGGTCCCTCCCACACTGATCCTCACATTCAGACACACTTCAGCTGGGTCTGGATCACTGGACCCTGAGACTGATCCCTCACACACTGATCCTCACATTCACACACACTTCAGCTGGGTCTGGATCACTGGACGCTGAGACTGGTCCCTCACACACTGAGCCTCATATTCACACATACTTCAGCTGGGTCTGGATCACGAGACCCTGAGACTGGTCCCTCACACACTGATCCTCACATTCACACACACTTCAGCTGGGTCTGGATCACGAAACCCTGAGACTGGTCCCTCACACACTGAGCCTCACATTCACACACATTTCAGCTGGGTCTGGATCACTGGACCCTGAGACTGGTCCCTCACACACTGATCCTCACATTCACACAGACTTCAGCTGGGTCTGGATCACTGGACCCTGAGACTGGTCCCTCACACACTCATCCTCACATTCACACACACTTCAACTGGGTCTGGATCACTAGACCCTGAGATTGGTCCCTCACTCACTGAGCCTCACATTCACACACACTTCAGCTGGGTCTGGATCACTGGACCCTGAGACTGGTCCCTCACACACTGATCCTCACATTCACACACACTGCAGCTGGGTCTGGATCACTGGACCCTGAGACTGGTCCCTCACACACTGATCCTCACATTCACACACACTTCAGCTGGGTCTGGATCACTGGACCCTGAGACTGGTCCCTCCCACATTGATCCTCACATTCACACACACTTCAGCTGGGTCTGGATCACTAGACCCTGAGACTGGTCCCTCACACACTGAGCCTCACATTCACACACACTTCAGCTGGGTCTGGATCACTAGACCCTGAGACTGGTCCCTCACACACTGAGCCTCACATTCACACACACTTCAGCTGGGTCTGGATCACTAGACCCTGAGACTGGTCCCTCACACACTGATCCTCACATTCACACACACTTCAGCTGGGTCTGGATCACGAGACCCTGAGACTGGTCCCTCACACACTGATCCTCACATTCACACACACTTCAGCTGGGTCTGGATCACTGGACCCTGAGACTGGTCCCTCACACAGTGATCCTCACATTCAGACACACTCCAGCTGGGTCTGGATCACTGGACCCTGAGACTGGTCCCTCACTCACTGACCCTCACATTCACACAAACTTCTGCTGGGTCTGGATCACTCGACCCTGAGACTGGTCCCTCACACACTGATCCTCATATTCACACACACTTCAGCGGGGTATGGATCACTGGACCCTGAGACTGGTCCCTCACACATTGAGCCTCACATTCACACACACTTCAGCTGGGTCTGGATCACTGGACTCTGAGACTGGTCCCTCACACACTGATCCTCACATTCACACACACTTCAGCTGGGTCTGGATCACTGGACCCTGAGACTGGTCCCTCACACACTGAGCCTCACATTCACACACACTTCAGCTGGGTCTGGATCACTGGACCCTGAGACTGGTCCCTCCCACACTGATCCTCACATTCACACACACTTCAGCTGGGTCTGGATCACTGGACCCTGAGACTGGTCCCTCACACACTGATCCTCACATTCACACACACTTCAGCTAGGTCTGGATCACTGGACCCTGAGACTGGTCCCTCACACACTGAGCCTCACATTCACACACACTTCAGCTGGGTCTGGATCACTGGACCCTGAGACTGGTCCCTCACACACTGATCCTCACATTCACACACACTTCAGCTGGGTCTGGATCACTGGACCCTGAGACTGGTCCCTCCCACACTGATCCTCACATTCAGACACACTTCAGCTGGGTCTGGATCACTGGACCCTGAGACTGGTCCCTCCCACACTGATCCTCACATTCACACACACTTCAGCTGGGTCTGGATCACTAGACCCTGAGACTGGTCCCTCACACACTGAGCCTCACATTCACACACACTTCAGCTGGGTCTGGATCACTAGACCCTGAGACTGGTCCCTCACACACTGATCCTCACATTCACACACACTTCAGCTGGGTCTGGATCACGAGACCCTGAGACTGGTCCCTCACACACTGATCCTCACATTCACACACACTTCAGCTGGGTCTGGATCACTGGACCCTGAGACTGGTCCCTCACACAGTGATCCTCACATTCACACACACTCCAGCTGGGTCTGGATCACTGGACCCTGAGACTGGTCCCTCACTCACTGACCCTCACATTCACACACACTTCTGCTGGGTCTGGATTACTAGACCCTGAGACTGGTCCCTCACACACTGATCCTCACATTCACACACACTTCAGCTGGGTCTGGATCACTAGACCCTGAGACTGGTCCCTCACACACTGATCCTCACATTCACACACAGTTCAGCTGGGTCTGGATCACGAGACCCTGAGACTGGTCCCTCACACACTGATCCTCATATTCACACACACTTCAGCGGGGTATGGATCACTGGACCCTGAGACTGGTCCCTCACACATTGAGCCTCACATTCACACACACTTCAGCTGGGTCCGGATCACTGGACTCTGAGACTGGTCCCTCACACACTGATCCTCACATTCACACACACTTCAGCTGGGTCTGGATCACTGGACCCTGAGACTGGTCCCTCACACACTGAGCCTCACATTCACACACATTTCAGCTGTGTCTGGATCACTAGACCTTGAGACTGGTCCAACACACACTGATCCTCACATTCACACACACTTCAGCTGGGTTTGGATCACTGGACCCTGAGACTGGTCCCTCACACACTGATCCTCACATTCACACACACTTCAGCTGGGTCTGGATCACTAGACCCTGAGACTGGTCCCTCACACACTGATCCTCACATTCACACACACTTCAGCTGGGTCTGGATCACTGGACCCTGAGACTGGTCCCTCACACACTCATCCTCACATTCACACACACTTCAGCTGGGTCTGGATCACTAGACCCTGAGATTGGTCCCTCACTCACTGAGCCTCACATTCACACACACTTCAGCTGGGTCTGGATCACTGGACCCTGAGACTGGTTCCTCACACACTGATCCTCACGTTCACACACACTGCAGCTGGGACTGGATCACTGGACCCTGAGACTGGTCCCTCACACACTGATTCTCACATTCACACACACTTCAGCTGGGTCTGGATCACTGGACCCTGAGACTGGTCCCTCCCACACTGATCCTCACATTCACACACACTTCAGCTGGGTCTGGATCACTAGACCCTGAGACAGGTCACTCGCGCACTGATCCTCACATTCACACACACTTCAGCTGGGTCTGGATCACGAGACCCAGAGACTGGTCCCTCACACACTGATTATCACATTCACACACACTTCAGCTGGGTCTGGATCACTGGACCCTGAGACTGGTCCCTCACACACTGACCCTCACATTCACACACACTTCAGCTGGGTCTGGATCACTGGACCCTGAGACTTATCCCTCACACACTGAGCCTCACATTCACACAGACTTCAGCTGGGTCTGGATCACTGGACCCTGAGACTGGTCCCTCACACACTGATCCTCACATTCACACACACGTCAGCTGGGTCTGGATCACTGGACCCTGAGACTGGTCCCTCACACACTGACCCTCACATTCACACACACTTCAGCTGGGTCTGGATCACTGGAACCTGAGATTGGTCCCTCACAGACTGAGCCTCACATTCACACACACTTCAGCTGGTTCTGGATCACTGGACCCTGAGACTGGTCCCTCACACACTGATCCTCACATTCACACACACTTCAGCTGGGTCTGGATCACTGGAACCTGAGACTGGTCCCTCACACTCTGGTCCTCACATTCACACAAACTTCAGCTGGGTCTGGTTCACTAGACCCTGAGACTGATCCCTCACACACTGATCCTCACATTCACACACACTTCAGCTGCGTCTGGATCACTGGACCCTGAGACTGGTCTCTCACACTCTGGTCCTCACATTCACACACACTTCAGCTGGGTCTGGATCACTGGACCCTGAGACTGGTCCCTCACACACTGAGCCTTACATTCACACACACTTCAGCTGGGTCTGGTTCACTAGACCCTGAGACTGGTCCCTCACACATTGAACCTCACATTCACACACACTTCAGCTGGGTCTGGATCACTAGACCCTGAGACTGGTCCCTCACACACTGATCCTCATATTCACACACACTTCAGCGGGGTATGGATCACTGGACCCTGAGACTGGTCCCTCACACATTGAGCCTCACATTCACACACACTTCAGCTGGGTCCGGATCACTGGACTCTGAGACTGGTCCCTCACACACTGATCCTCACATTCACACACACTTCAGCTGGGTCTGGATCACTGGACCCTGAGACTGGCCCCTCACACACTGAGCCTCACATTCACACACATTTCAGCTGTGTCTGGATCACTAGACCTTGAGACTGGTCCAACACACACTGATCCTCACATTCACACACACTTCAGCTGGGTTTGGATCACTGGACCCTGAGACTGGTCCCTCACACACTGATCCTCACATTCATGGACACTTCAGCTGGGTCTGGATCACTGGACCCTGAGACTGGTCCCTCACACACTGAGCCTCACATTCACACAGACTTCAGCTGGGTCTGGATCACTGGACCCTGAGACTGGTTCCTCACACACTGATCCTCACGTTCACACACACTGCAGCTGGGACTGGATCACTGGACCCTGAGACTGGTCCCTCACACACTGATCCTCACATTCACACACACTTCAGCTGGGTCTGGATCACTGGACCCTGAGACTGGTCCCTCCCACACTGATCCTCACATTCACACACACTTCAGCTGGGTCTGGATCACTAGACCCTGAGACTGGTCCCTCGCGCACTGATCCTCACATTCACACAAACTTCAGCTGGGTCTGGATCACGAGACCCAGAGACTGGTCCCTCACACACTGATTATCACATTCACACACACTTCAGCTGGGTCTGGATCACTGGACCCTGAGACTGGTCCCTCACACACTGACCCTCACATTCACACACACTTCAGCTGGGTCTGGATCACTGGACCCTGAGACTGGTCCCTCACACACTGAGCCTCACATTCACACAGACTTCAGCTGGGTCTGGATCACTGGACCCTGAGACTGGTCGCTCACACACTGATCCTCACATTCACACACACGTCAGCTGGGTCTGGATCACTGGACCCTGAGACTGGTCCCTCACACACTGACCCTCACATTCACACACACTTCAGCTGGGTCTGGATAACTGGAACCTGAGATTGGTCCCTCACACACTGAGCCTCACATTCACACACACTTCAGCTGGTTCTGGATCACTGGACCCTGAGACTGGTCCCTCACACACTGATCCTCACATTCACACACACTTCAGCTGGGTCTGGATCACTGGACCCTGAGACTGGTCCCTCACACTCTGGTCCTCACATTCACACAAACTTCAGCTGGGTCTGGTTCACTAGACCCTGAGACTGATCCCTCACACACTGATCCTCACATTCACACACACTTCAGCTGGGTCTGGATCACTGGACCCTGAGACTGGTCTCTCACACTCTGGTCCTCACATTCACACACACTTCAGCTGGGTCTGGATCACTGGACCCTGAGACTGGTCCCTCACACACTGAGCCTTACATTCACACACACTTCAGCTGGGTCTGGTTCACTAGACCCTGAGACTGGTCCCTCACACATTGAACCTCACATTCACACACACTTCAGCTGGGTCTGGATCACTAGACCCTGAGACTGGTCCCTCACACACTGATCCTCACATTCACACACACTTCAGCTGGGTCTGGATCACTAGAACCTGAGACTGGTCCCTCACACACTGAGCCTCACATTCACACACACTTCAGCTGGGTCTGGATCACTGGACCCTGAGACTGGTCCCTCACACACTGAGCCTCACATTCACACACACTTCAGCTGGGTCTGGATCACTGGAACCTGAGACTGGTCCCTCACACACTGATCCTCACATTCACACACACTTCAGCTGGGTCTGGATCACGGGACCCTGAGACTGGTCCCTCACACACTGAGCCTCACATTCACACAGTCTTCAGCTGGGTCTGGATCACGAGACCCTGAGACTGGTCCCTCACACACTGATCCTCACATTCACACACACTTCAGCTGGGTCTAGTTCACTAGACCCTGAGACTGGTCCCTCACACACTGATCCTCACATTCACACACACTGCAGCTGGGTCTGGATCACTGGACCCTGAGACTGGTCCCTCACACACTGATCCTCACATTCACACACACTTCAGCTGGGTCTGGATCACTGGACCCTGAGACTGGTCCCTCACACACTGAGCCTCACATTCACACACATTTCAGCTGTGTCTGGATCACTAGACCTTGAGACTGGTCCCTCACACACTGATCCTCACATTCATACACACTTCAGCTGGGTTTGGATCACTGGAACCTGAGACTGATCCCTCACACACTGATCCTCACATTCACACACACTTCAGCTGGGTCTTTATCACTAGACCCTGAGACTGGTCCCTCACACACTGATCCTCACATTCACACACACTACAGCTGGGTCTGGATCACTGGACCCTGAGACTGGTCCCTCACACACTGATCCTCACATTCACACACACTTCAGCTGGGTCTGGATCACTGGACCCTGAGACTGGTCCCTCACACACTGATCCTCACATTCACACACACTTCAGCTGGGTCTGGATCACTGGACCCTGAGACTGGTCCCTCACACACTGAGCCTCACATTCACACACATTTCAGCTGTGTCTGGATCACTATACCTTGAGACTGGTCCCTCACACACTGATCCTCACATTCATGGACACTTCAGCTGGGTCTGGATCACTGGACCCTGAGACTGGTCCCTCACACACTGAGCCTCACATTCACACAGACTTCAGCTGGGTCTGGATCACTGGACCCTGTGACTGGTCCCTCACACACTCATCCTCACATTCACACACACTTCAGCTGGGTCTGGATCACTAGACCCTGACATTGGTCCCTCACTCACTGAGACTCACATTCACACACACTTCAGCTGGGTCTGGATCACTGGACCCTGAGACTGGTTCCTCACACACTGATCCTCACGTTCACACACACTGCAGCTGGGACTGGATCACTGGACCCTGAGACTGGTCCCTCACACACTGATCCTCACATTCACACACACTTCAGCTGGGTCTGGATCACTGGACCCTGAGACTGGTCCCTCCCACACTGATCCTCACATTCACACATACTTCAGCTGGGTCTGGATCACTAGACCCTGAGACTGGTCCCTCACGCACTGATCCTCACATTCACACACACTTCAGCTGGGTCTGGATCACGAGACCCAGAGACTGGTCCCTCACACACTGATCCTCACATTCACACACACTTCAGCTGGGTCTGGATCACTGGACCCTGAGACTGGTCCCTCACACACTGAGCCTCACATTCACACAGACTTCAGCTGGGTCTGGATCACTGGACCCTGAGACTGATCCCTCACACACTGATCCTCACATTCACACACACGTCAGCTGGGTCTGGATCACTGGACCCTGAGACTGGTCCCTCACACACTGACCCTCACATTCACACACACTTCAGCTGGGTCTGGATCACTGAAACCTGAGACTGGTTCCTCACACACTGAGCCTCACATTCACACACACTTCAGCTGGTTCTGGATCACTGGACCCTGAGACTGGTCCCTCACACACTGATCCTCACATTCACACACACTTCAGCTGGGTCTGGATCACTGGACCCTGAGACTGGTCCCTCACACTCTGGTCCTCACATTCACACACACTTCAGCTGGGTCTGGTTCACTAGACCCTGAGACTGATCCCTCACACACTGATCCTCACATTCACGCACACTTCAGCTGGGTCTGGATCACTGGACCCTGAGACTGGTCCCTCACACTCTGGTCCTCACATTCACACACACTTCAGCTGGGTATGGTTCACTAGACCCTGAGATTGGTCCCACACTCACTGAGCCTCACACTCACACACACTTCAGCTGGGTCTGGATCACTGGACCCTGAGACTGGTCCCTCACACACTGAGCCTCACATTCACACACACTTCAGCTGGGTCTGGATCACTGGACCCTGAGACTGGTCCCTCACACACTGAGCCTCACATTCACACAGTCTTCAGCTGGGTCTGGATCACTAGACCCTGAGACCGGTCCCTCACACACTGAGCCTCACATTCACACACACTTCAGCTGGGTCTAGATCACTAGACCCTGAGACTGGTCCCTCACACACTGAGCCTCACATTCACACACACTTCAGCTGGGTCTGGATCACTAGACCCTGAGACTGGTCCCTCACACACTGAGCCTCACATTCACACACACTTTAGCTGGGTCTGGATCACTGGACCCTGAGACTGGTCCCTCACACACTGATCCTCACATTCACACACACTTCAGCTGGGTCTGGATCACTAGACCCGGAGACTGGTCCCGCACACACTGAGCCTCACATTCACACACACTTCAGCTGGGTCTGGATCACTAGACACTGAGACTGGTTCCTCACACACTGATCCTCACATTCACACACACATCAGCTGGGTAAGGATCACTGATCACTGAGACTGGTCCCTCACACACTGATCCTCACATTCACACACACTTCAGCTGGGTCTGGATCACTGGTCACTGAGACTGGTCCCTCACACACTGATCCTCACATTCACACACACTTCAGCTGGGTCTGGATCACTGGACCCTGAGACTGGTCCCTCACACACTGAGCCTCACATTCACACACACTTCAGCTGGGTCTGGATCACTGGACCCTGAGACTGGTCCCTCACACACTGAGCCTCACATTCACACACACTTCAGCTGGGTCTGGATCACTGGACCCTGAGACTGGTCCCTCACAGACTGAGCCTCACATTCACACACACTTCAGCTGGGTCTGGATCACGAGACCCTGAGACTGGTCCCTCACACACTGATCCTCACATTCACACACACTTCAGCTGGGTCTGGATCACTGGACCCTGAGGCTGGTTCCTCACACACTGATCCTCACATTCACACACACTACAGCTGGGTCTGGATCACTGGATCCTGAGACTGGTCCCTCACACACTGAACCTCACATTCACACACACTTCATCTGGGTCTGGATCACTAGACCCTGAGACTGGTCCCTCACACACTGAGCCTCACATTCACACATACTTCAGCAGGGTCTGGATTACTAGACCCTGAGACTGGTCCCTCACACACTGATCCTCACATTCACACACACTTCAGCTGGGTCTGGATCACTGGACACTGAGACTGGTCCCTCACACACTGAGCCTCACATTCACACACACTTCAGCTGGGTCTGGATCACGAGAACCTGAGACTGGTCCCTCACACACTGATCCTCACATTCACACACACTTCAGCTGGGTCTGGATCACTGGACCCTGAGGCTGGTTCCTCACACACTGATCCTCACATTCACACACACTTCAGCTGGGTCTGGATCACTAGACCCTGAGACTGGTTCCTCACACACTGATCCTCACATTCACACACACTTCAGCTGGGTCTGGATCACGAGAACCTGAGACTGGTCCCTCACACACTGATCCTCACATTCACACACACTTCAGTTGGGTCTGGATCACTAGACAATGAGACTGGTCCCTCACACACTGAGCCTCACATTCACACACACTTCAGCTGGGTCTGGATCACTGGACCCTGAGACTGGTCCCTCACACACTGAGCCTCACATTCACACACACTTCAGCTGGGTCTAGATCACAGGACCCAGGAGACTGGTCCCTCAAACACTGAGCCTCTCATTCACACAGTCTTCAGCTGGGTCTGGATCACGAGACCCTGAGACTGGTCCCTCACACACTGATCCTCACATTCACACACACTTCAGCTGGGTCTGTATCACTGGACCCTGAGACTGGTCCCTCACACACTGAGCCTCACATTCACACAGTCTTCAGCTGGGTCTGGATCACGAGACCCTGAGACTGGTCCCTCACACACTGAGCCTCACATTCACACACACTTTAGCTGGGTCTGGATCACTGGACCCTGAGACTGGTCCCTCACACACTGATCCTCACATTCACACACACTTCAGCTGGGTCTGGATCACGAGACCCGGAGACTGGTCCCGCACACACTGAGCCTCACATTCACACACACTTCAGCTGGGTCTGGATCACTAGACACTGAGATTGGTTCCTCACACACTGATCCTCACATTCACACACACTTCAGCTGGGTCTGGATCACTGGACCCTGAGACTGGTCCCTCACACACTGAGCCTCACATTCACACACACTTCAGCTGGGTCTGGATCACTAGACCCTGAGACTGGTCCCTCACACACTGAGCCTCACATTCACACACACTTCAGCTGGGTCTGGATCACTAGACACTGAGACTGGTCCCTCACACACTGAGCCTCACATTCACACACACTTCAGCTGGGTCTGGATCACTGGACCCTGAGACTGGTCCCTCACACACTGAGCCTCACATTCACACACACTTCAGCTGGGTCTGGATCACTGGACCCTGAGACTGGTCCCTCACCCACTGATCCTCACATTCATACACACTTCAGCTGGGTAATGATCACTGATCACTGAGACTGGTCCCTCACACACTGATCCTCACATTCACACACACTTCAGCTGGGTCTGGATCACTGGTCACTGAGACTGGTCCCTCACACACTGATCCTCACATTCACACACACTTCAGCTGGGTCTGGATCACTGGACCCTGAGACTGGTCCCTCACACACTGAGCCTCACATTCACACACACTTCAGCTGGGTCTGGATCACTGGACCCTGAGACTGGTCCCTCACACACTGAGCCTCACATTCACACACACTTCAGCTGGGTCTGGATCACTGGACCCTGAGACTGGTCCCTCACAGACTGAGCCTCACATTCACACACACTTCAGTGGGTCTGGATCACGAGACCCGGAGACTGGTCCCTCACACACTGATCCTCACATTCACACACACTTCAGCTGGGTCTGGATCACTGGACACTGAGGCTGGTTCCTCACACACTGATCCTCACATTCACACACACTTCAGCTGGGTCTGGATCACTGGATCCTGAGACTGGTCCCTCACACACTGAACCTCACATTCACACACACTTCATCTGGGTCTGGATCACTAGACCCTGAGACTGGTCCCTATCACACTGATCCTCACATTCACACACACTTCAGTTGGGTCTGGATCACTAGACAATGAGACTGGTCCCTCGCACACTGAGCCTCACATTCACACACACTTCAGCTGGGTCTGGTTCACTGGAACCTGAGACTGGTCCCTCACACACTGAGCCTCACATTCACACATACTTCAGCAGGGTCTGGATCACTAGACCCTGAGACTGGTCCCTCACACACTGATCCTCACATTCACACACACTTCAGCTGGGTCTGGATCACTGGACACTGAGACTGGTCCCTCACACACTGAGCCTCACATTCACACACACTTCAGCTGGGTCTGGATCACTGGACCCTGAGACTGGTCCCTCACACACTGAGCCTCACATTCACACACACTTCAGCTGGGTCCGGATCACTGGACTCTGAGACTGGTCCCTCACACACTGATCCTCACATTCACACACACTTCAGCTGGGTCTGGATCACTGGACCCTGAGACTGGTCCCTCACACACTGAGCCTCACATTCACACACATTTCAGCTGTGTCTGGATCACGAGACCTTGAGACTGGTCCAACACACACTGATCCTCACATTCACACACACTTCAGCTGGGTTTGGATCACTGGACCCTGAGACTGGTCCCTCACACACTGATCCTCACATTCACACACACTTCAGCTGGGTCTGGATCACTAGACCCTGAGACTGGTCCCTCACACACTGATCCTCACATTCATGGACACTTCAGCTGTGTCTGATTCACTGGACCCTGAGACTGGTCCCTCACACACTGAGCCTCACATTCACACAGACTTCAGCTGGGTCTGGATCACTGGACCCTGAGACTGGTCCCTCACACACTCATCCTCACATTCACACACACTTCAGCTGGGTCTGGATCACTAGACCCTGAGATTGGTCCCTCACTCACTGAGCCTCACATTCACACACACTTCAGCTGGGTCTGGATCACTGGACCCTGAGACTGGTTCCTCACACACTGATCCTCACGTTCACACACACTGCAGCTGGGACTGGATCACTGGACCCTGAGACTGGTCCCTCACACACTGATCCTCACATTCACACACACTTCAGCTGGGTCTGGATCACTGGACCCTGAGACTGGTCCCTCCCACACTGATCCTCACATTCACACACACTTCAGCTGGGTCTGGATCACTAGACCCTGAGACTGGTCCCTCGCGCACTGATCCTCACATTCACACACACTTCAGCTGGGTCTGGATCACGAGACCCAGAGGCTGGTCCCTCACACACTGATTATCACATTCACACACACTTCAGCTGGGTCTGGATCACTGGACCCTGAGACTGGTCCCTCACACACTGAGCCTCACATTCACACACACTTCAGCTGGGTCTGGATCACTGGACCCTGAGACTGGTCCCTCACACACTGAGCCTCACATTCACACAGACTTCAGCTGGGTCTGGATCACTGGACCCTGAGACTGGTCCCTCACACACTGATCCTCACATTCACACACACGTCAGCTGGGTCTGGATCACTGGACCCTGAGACTGGTCCCTCACACACTGACCCTCACATTCACACACACTTCAGCTGGGTCTGGATCACTGGAACCTGAGATTGGTCCCTCACACACTGAGCCTCACATTCACACACACTTCAGGTGGTTCTGGATCACTGGACCCTGAGACTGGTCCCTCACACACTGATCCTCACATTCACACACACTTCAGCTGGGTCTGGATCACTGGACCCTGAGACTGGTCCCTCACACTCTGGTCCTCACATTCACACAAACTTCAGCTGGGTCTGGTTCACTAGACCCTGAGACTGATCCCTCACACACTGATCCTCACATTCACACACACTTCAGCTGGGTCTGGATCACTGGACCCTGAGACTGGTCTCTCACACTCTGGTCCTCACATTCACACACACTTCAGCTGGATCTGGATCACTGGACCCTGAGACTGGTCCCTCACACACTGAGCCTTACATTCACACACACCTCAGCTGGGTCTGGTTCACTAGACCCTGAGACTGGTCCCTCACACATTGAACCTCACATTCACACACACTTCAGCTGGGTCTGGATCACTAGACCCTGAGACTGGTCCCTCACACACTGATCCTCACATTCACACACACTTCAGCTGGGTCTGGATCACTAGAACCTGAGACTGGTCCCTCACACACTGAGCCTCACATTCACACACACTTCAGCTGGGTCTGGATCACTGGACCCTGAGACTGGTCCCTCACACACTGAGCCTCACATTCACACACACTTCAGATGGGTCTGGATCACTGGAACCTGAGACTGGTCCCTCACACACTGATCCTCACATTCACACACACTTCAGCTGGGTCTGGATCACGGGACCCTGAGACTGGTCCCTCACACACTGAGCCTCACATTCACACAGTCTTCAGCTGGGTCTGGATCACGAGACCCTGAGACTGGTCCCTCACACACTGATCCTCACATTCACACACACTTCAGCTGGGTCTAGTTCACTAGACCCTGAGACTGGTCCCTCACACACTGATCCTCACATTCACACACACTGCAGCTGGGTCTGGATCACTGGACCCTGAGACTGGTCCCTCACACACTGATCCTCACATTCACACACACTTCAGCTGGGTCTGGATCACTGGACCCTGAGACTGGTCCCTCACACACTGAGCCTCACATTCACACACATTTCAGCTGTGTCTGGATCACTAGACCTTGAGACTGGTCCCTCACACACTGATCCTCACATTCATACACACTTCAGCTGGGTTTGGATCACTGGAACCTGAGACTGATCCCTCACACACTGATCCTCACATTCACACACACTTCAGCTGGGTCTGGATCACTAGACCCTGAGACTGGTCCCTCACACACTGATCCTCACATTCACACACACTACAGCTGGGTCTGGATCACTGGACCCTGACATTGGTCCCTCACTCACTGAGACTCACATTCACACACACTTCAGCTGGGTCTGGATCACTGGACCCTGAGACTGGTTCCTCACACACTGATCCTCACGTTCACACACACTGCAGCTGGGACTGGATCATTGGACCCTGAGACTGGTCCCTCACACACTGATCCTCACATTCACACACACTTCAGCTGGGTCTGGATCACTGGAACCTGAGACTGGTTCCTCACACACTGAGCCTCACATTCACACACACTTCAGCTGGTTCTGGATCACTGGACCCTGAGACTGGTCCCTCACACACTGATCCTCACATTCACACACACTTCAGCTGGGTCTGGATCACTGGACCCTGAGACTGGTCCCTCACACTCTGGTCCTCACATTCACACACACTTCAGCTGGGTCTGGTTCACTAGACCCTGAGACTGATCCCTCACACACTGATCCTCACATTCACGCACACTTCAGCTGGGTCTGGATCACTGGACCCTGAGACTGGTCCCTCACACTCTGGTCCTCACATTCACACACACTTCAGCTGGGTATGGTTCACTAGACCCTGAGACTGGTCCCTCCCACACTGATCCTCACATTCACACACACTTCAGTTGTGTCTGGATCACTAGAACCTGAGACTGGTCCCTCACACACTGAGCCTCACATTCACACACACTTCAGCTGGGTCTGGATCACTAGACCCTGAGATTGGTCCCTCACTCACTGAGCCTCACACTCACACACACTTCAGCTGGGTCTGGATCACTGGACCCTGAGACTGGTCCCTCACACACTGAGCCTCACATTCACACACACTTCAGCTGGGTCTGGATCACTAGACCCTGAGACTGGTCCCTCACACACTGAGCCTCACATTCACACAGTCTTCAGCTGGGTCTGGATCACTAGACCCTGAGACCGGTCCCTCACACACTGAGCCTCACATTCACACACACGTCAGCTGGGTCTAGATCACTAGACCCTGAGACTGGTCCCTCACACACTGAGCCTCACATTCACACACACTTCAGCTGGGTCTGGATCACTAGACCCTGAGACTGGTCCCTCACACACTGAGCCTCACATTCACACACACTTTAGCTGGGTCTGGATCACTGGACCCTGAGACTGGTCCCTCACACACTGATCCTCACATTCACACACACTTCAGCTGGGTCTGGATCACTAGACCCGGAGACTGGTCCCGCACACACTGAGCCTCACATTCACACACACTTCAGCTGGGTCTGGATCACTAGACACTGAGACTGGTTCCTCACACACTGATCCTCACATTCACACACACTTCAGCTGGGTCTGGATCACTGGACCCTGAGACTGGTCCCTCACACACTGAGCCTCACATTCACACACACTTCAGCTGGGTCTGGATCACTAGACCCTGAGACTGGTCCCTCACACGCTGAGCCTCACATTCACACACACTTCAGCTGGGTCTGGATCACTAGACACTGAGACTGGTCCCTCACACACTGAGCCTCACATTCACAAACACTTCAGCTGGGTCTGGATCACTGGACCCTGAGACTGGTCCCTCACACACTGAGCCTCACATTCACACACACTTCAGCTGGGTCTGGATCACTGGACCCTGAGACTGGTCCCTCACACACTGATCCTCATATTCACACACACATCAGCTGGGTAAGGATCACTGATCACTGAGACTGGTCCCTCACACACTGATCCTCACATTCACACACACTTCAGCTGGGTCTGGATCACTGGTCACTGAGACTGGTCCCTCACACACTGATCCTCACATTCACACACACTTCAGCTGGGTCTGGATCACTGGACCCTGAGACTGGTCCCTCACACACTGAGCCTCACATTCACACACACTTCAGCTGGGTCTGGATCACTGGACCCTGAGACTGGTCCCTCACACACTGAGCCTCACATTCACACACACTTCAGCTGGGTCTGGATCACTGGACCCTGAGACTGGTCCCTCACAGACTGAGCCTCACATTCACACACACTTCAGCTGGGTCTGGATCACGAGACCCTGAGACTGGTCCCTCACACACTGATCCTCACATTCACACACACTTCAGCTGGGTCTGGATCACTGGACCCTGAGACTGATCCCTCACACACTGATCCTCACATTCACACACACTTCAGCTGGGTCTGGATCACTGGACGCTGAGACTGGTCCCTCACACACTGAGCCTCATATTCACACATACTTCAGCTGGGTCTGGATCACGAGACCCTGAGACTGGTCCCTCACACACTGATTCTCACATTCACACACACTTCAGCTGGGTCTGGATCACGAGACCCTGAGACTGGTCCCTCACACACTGAGCCTCACATTCACACACATTTCAGCTGGGTCTGGATCACTGGACCCTGAGACTGGTCCCTCACACACTGATCCTCACATCCACACACACTTCAGCTGGGTCTGGATCACTGGACCCTGAGACTGGTCCCTCACACACTGATCCTCACATTCACACACACTTCAGCTGGGTCTGGATCACTGGACCCTGAGACTGGTCCCTCCCGCACTGATCCTCACATTCAGACACACTTCAGCTGGGTCTGGATCACTGGAGCCTGAGACTGGTCCCTCACACACTGATCCTCACATTCACACACACTTCAGCTGGGTCTGGATCACTAGACCCGGAGACTGGTCCCTCACACACTGAGCCTCACATTCACACACACTTCAGCTGGGTCTGGATCACCAGACACTGAGACTGGTTCCTCACACACTGATCCTCACATTCACACACACTTCAGCTGGGTCTGGATCACTGGACCCTGAGACTGGTCCCTCACACACTGATCCTCACATTCACACACACTTCAGCTGGGTCTGGATCACTGGACCCTGAGACTGGTCCCTCACACACTGATCCTCACATTCACACACACTTCAGCTGGGTCTGGATCACTGGACCCTGAGACTGGTCCCTCACACACTGAGCCTCACATTCACACACACTTCAGCTGGGTCTGGATCACTGGACCCTGAGACTGGTCCCTCACACACTGATCCTCACATTCACACACACTTCAGCTGGGTCTGGATCACTGGACCCTGAGACTGGTCCCTCACACACTGAGCCTCACATTCACACACACTTCAGCTGGGTCTGGATCACTGGACCCTGAGACTGGTCCCTCACACACTGAGCCTCACATTCACACACACTTCAGCTGGGTCTGGATCACTGGACCCTGAGACTGGTCCCTCACAGACTGAGCCTCACATTCACACACACTTCAGCTGGGTCTGGATCACGAGACCCTGAGACTGGTCCCTCACACACTGAGCCTCACATTCACACACACTTCAGCTGGGTCTGGATCACTGGACCCTGAGACTGGTCCCTCACACACTGAGCCTCACATTCACACACACTTCAGCTGGGTCTGGATCACTGGACCCTGAGACTGGTCCCTCACACACTGATCCTCACATTCACACACACATCAGCTGGGTAAGGATCACTGATCACTGAGACTGGTCCCTCACACACTGATCCTCACATTCACACACACTTCAGCTGGGTCTGGATCACTGGTCACTGAGACTGGTCCCTCACACACTGATCCTCACATTCACACACACTTCAGCTGGGTCTGGATCACTGGACCCTGAGACTGGTCCCTCACACACTGAGCCTCACATTCACACACACTTCAGCTGGGTCTGGATCACTGGACCCTGAGACTGGTCCCTCACACACTGAGCCTCACATTCACACACACTTCAGCTGGGTCTGGATCACTGGACCCTGAGACTGGTCCCTCACAGACTGAGCCTCACATTCACACACACTTCAGCTGGGTCTGGATCACGAGACCCTGAGACTGGTCCCTCACACACTGATCCTCACATTCACACACACTTCAGCTGGGTCTGGATCACTGGACCCTGAGGCTGGTTCCTCACACACTGATCCTCACATTCACACACACTTCAGCTGGGTCTGGATCACTGGATCCTGAGACTGGTCCCTCACACACTGAACCTCACATTCACACACACTTCATCTGGGTCTGGATCACTAGACCCTGAGACTGGTCCCTCACACACTGAGCCTCACATTCACACATACTTCAGCAGGGTCTGGATTACTAGACCCTGAGACTGGTCCCTCACACACTGATCCTCACATTCACACACACTTCAGCTGGGTCTGGATCACTGGACACTGAGACTGGTCCCTCACACACTGAGCCTCACATTCACACACACTTCAGCTGGGTCTGGATCACTGGACCCTGAGACTGGTCCCTTACACACTGAGCTTCACATTCACACACACTTCAGCTGGGTCTGGATAACGAGAACCTGAGACTGGTCCCTCACACACTGATCCTCACATTCACACACACTTCAGCTGGGTCTGGATCACTGGACCCTGAGGCTGGTTCCTCACACACTGATCCTCACATTCACACACACTTCAGCTGGGTCTGGATCACTAGACCCTGAGACTGGTTCCTCACACACTGATCCTCACATTCACACACACTTCATCTGGGTCTGGATCACTAGACCCTGAGACTGGTCCCTATCACACTGATCCTCACATTCACACACACTTCAGTTGGGTCTGGATCACTAGACAATGAGACTGGTCCCTCACACACTGAGCCTCACATTCACACACACTTCAGCTGGGTCTGGATCACTGGACCCTGAGACTGGTCCCTCACACACTGAGCCTCACATTCACACACACTTCAGCTGGGTCTAGATCACAGGACCCAGGAGACTGGTCCCTCACACACTGAGCCTCACATTCACACAGTCTTCAGCTGGGTCTGGATCACGAGACCCTGAGACTGGTCCCTCACACACTGATCCTCACATTCACACACACTTCAGCTGGGTCTGTATCACTGGACCCTGAGACTGGTCCCTCACACACTGAGCCTCACATTCACACAGTCTTCAGCTGGGTCTGGATCACGAGACCCTGAGACTGGTCCCTCACACACTGAGCCTCACATTCACACACACTTTAGCTGGGTCTGGATCACTGGACCCTGAGACTGGTCCCTCACACACTGATCCTCACATTCACACACACTTCAGCTGGGTCTGGATCACGAGACCCGGAGACTGGTCCCGCACACACTGAGCCTCACATTCACACACACTTCAGCTGGGTCTGGATCACTAGACACTGAGACTGGTTCCTCACACACTGATCCTCACATTCACACATACTTCAGCTGGGTCTGGATCACTGGACCCTGAGACTGGTCCCTCACACACTGAGCCTCACATTCACACACAATTCAGCTGGGTCTGGATCACTAGACCCTGAGACTGGTCCCTCACACACTGAGCCTCACATTCACACACACTTCAGCTGGGTCTGGATCACTAGACACTGAGACTGGTCCCTCACACACTGAGCCTCACATTCACACACACTTCAGCTGGGT
The DNA here is from genome assembly GCF_044704955.1 of Pristiophorus japonicus. Taxonomy (NCBI): domain Eukaryota; kingdom Metazoa; phylum Chordata; class Chondrichthyes; family Pristiophoridae; genus Pristiophorus; species Pristiophorus japonicus. The sequence goes on along the minus strand of NW_027254835.1, from coordinate 702,676 downwards.
CTGGATCACTGGACCCTGAGACTGGTCCCTCCCACACTGATCCTCACATTCAGACACACTTCAGCTGGGTCTGGATCACTGGAGCCTGAGACTGGTCCCTCACACACTGATCCTCACATTCACACACACTTCAGCTGGGTCTGGATCACTAGACCCGGAGACTGGTCCCTCACACACTGAGCCTCACATTCACACACACTTCAGCTGGGTCTGGATCACCAGACACTGAGACTGGTTCCTCACACACTGATCCTCACATTCACACACACTTCAGCTGGGTCTGGATCACTGGACCCTGAGACTGGTCCCTCACACACTGATCCTCACATTCACACACACTTCAGCTGGGTCTGGATCACTGGACCCTGAGACTGGTCCCTCACACACTGATCCTCACATTCACACACACTTCAGCTGGGTCTGGATCACTGGACCCTGAGACTGGTCCCTCACACACTGAGCCTCACATTCACACACACTTCAGCTGGGTCTGGATCACTGGACCCTGAGACTGGTCCCTCACACACTGATCCTCACATTCACACACACTTCAGCTGGGTCTGGATCACTGGACCCTGAGACTGGTCCCTCACACACTGAGCCTCACATTCACACACACTTCAGCTGGGTCTGGATCACTGGACCCTGAGACTGGTCCCTCACACACTGAGCCTCACATTCACACACACTTCAGCTGGGTCTGGATCACTGGACCCTGAGACTGGTCCCTCACAGACTGAGCCTCACATTCACACACACTTCAGCTGGGTCTGGATCACGAGACCCTGAGACTGGTCCCTCACACACTGAGCCTCACATTCACACACACTTCAGCTGGGTCTGGATCACTGGACCCTGAGACTGGTCCCTCACACACTGAGCCTCACATTCACACACACTTCAGCTGGGTCTGGATCACTGGACCCTGAGACTGGTCCCTCACACACTGATCCTCACATTCACACACACATCAGCTGGGTAAGGATCACTGATCACTGAGACTGGTCCCTCACACACTGATCCTCACATTCACACACACTTCAGCTGGGTCTGGATCACTGGTCACTGAGACTGGTCCCTCACACACTGATCCTCACATTCACACACACTTCAGCTGGGTCTGGATCACTGGACCCTGAGACTGGTCCCTCACACACTGAGCCTCACATTCACACACACTTCAGCTGGGTCTGGATCACTGGACCCTGAGACTGGTCCCTCACACACTGAGCCTCACATTCACACACACTTCAGCTGGGTCTGGATCACTGGACCCTGAGACTGGTCCCTCACAGACTGAGCCTCACATTCACACACACTTCAGCTGGGTCTGGATCACGAGACCCTGAGACTGGTCCCTCACACACTGATCCTCACATTCACACACACTTCAGCTGGGTCTGGATCACTGGACCCTGAGGCTGGTTCCTCACACACTGATCCTCACATTCACACACACTTCAGCTGGGTCTGGATCACTGGATCCTGAGACTGGTCCCTCACACACTGAACCTCACATTCACACACACTTCATCTGGGTCTGGATCACTAGACCCTGAGACTGGTCCCTCACACACTGAGCCTCACATTCACACATACTTCAGCAGGGTCTGGATTACTAGACCCTGAGACTGGTCCCTCACACACTGATCCTCACATTCACACACACTTCAGCTGGGTCTGGATCACTGGACACTGAGACTGGTCCCTCACACACTGAGCCTCACATTCACACACACTTCAGCTGGTTCTGGATCACTGGACCCTGAGACTGGTCCCTTACACACTGAGCTTCACATTCACACACACTTCAGCTGGGTCTGGATAACGAGAACCTGAGACTGGTCCCTCACACACTGATCCTCACATTCACACACACTTCAGCTGGGTCTGGATCACTAGACCCTGAGACTGGTTCCTCACACACTGATCCTCACATTCACACACACTTCAGCTGGGTCTGGATCACTGGACCCTGAGACTGGTCCCTTACACACTGAGCTTCACATTCACACACACTTCAGCTGGGTCTGGATAACGAGAACCTGAGACTGGTCCCTCACACACTGATCCTCACATTCACACACACTTCAGCTGGGTCTGGATCACTAGACCCTGAGACTGGTTCCTCACACACTGATCCTCACATTCACACACACTTCAGCTGGGTCTGGATCACTGGACCCTGAGGCTGGTTCCTCACACACTGATCCTCACATTCACACACACTTCAGCTGGGTCTGGATCACTAGACCCTGAGACTGGTTCCTCACACACTGATCCTCACATTCACACACACTTCATCTGGGTCTGGATCACTAGACCCTGAGACTGGTCCCTATCACACTGATCCTCACATTCACACACACTTCAGTTGGGTCTGGATCACTAGACAATGAGACTGGTCCCTCACACACTGAGCCTCACATTCACACACACTTCAGCTGGGTCTGGATCACTGGACCCTGAGACTGGTCCCTCACACACTGAGCCTCACATTCACACACACTTCAGCTGGGTCTAGATCACAGGACCCAGGAGACTGGTCCCTCACACACTGAGCCTCACATTCACACAGTCTTCAGCTGGGTCTGGATCACGAGACCCTGAGACTGGTCCCTCACACACTGATCCTCACATTCACACACACTTCAGCTGGGTCTGTATCACTGGACCCTGAGACTGGTCCCTCACACACTGAGCCTCACATTCACACAGTCTTCAGCTGGGTCTGGATCACGAGACCCTGAGACTGGTCCCTCACACACTGAGCCTCACATTCACACACACTTTAGCTGGGTCTGGATCACTGGACCCTGAGACTGGTCCCTCACACACTGATCCTCACATTCACACACACTTCAGCTGGGTCTGGATCACGAGACCCGGAGACTGATCCCGCACACACTGAGCCTCACATTCACACACACTTCAGCTGGGTCTGGATCACTAGACACTGAGACTGGTTCCTCACACACTGATCCTCACATTCACACATACTTCAGCTGGGTCTGGATCACTGGACCCTGAGACTGGTCCCTCACACACTGAGCCTCACATTCACACACACTTCAGCTGGGTCTGGATCACTAGACCCTGAGACTGGTCCCTCACACACTGAGCCTCACATTCACACACACTTCAGCTGGGTCTGGATCATTAGACACTGAGACTGGTCCCTCACACACTGAGCCTCACATTCACACACACTTCAGCTGGGTCTGGATCACTGGACCCTGAGACTGGTCCCTCACACACTGAGCCTCACATTCACACACACTTCAGCTGGGTCTGGATCACTGGACCCTGAGACTGGTCCCTCACCCACTGATCCTCACATTCATACACACTTCAGCTGGGTAAGGATCACTGATCACTGAGACTGGTCCCTCACACACTGATCCTCACATTCACACACACTTCAGCTGGGTCTGGATCACTGGTCACTGAGACTGGTCCCTCACACACTGATCCTCACATTCACACACACTTCAGCTGGGTCTGGATCACTGGACCCTGAGACTGGTCCCTCACACACTGAGCCTCACATTCACACACACTTCAGCTGGGTCTGGATCACTGGACCCTGAGACTGGTCCCTCACACACTGAGCCTCACATTCACACACACTTCAGCTGGGTCTGGATCACTGGACCCTGAGACTGGTCCCTCACAGACTGAGCCTCACATTCACACACACTTCAGCTGGGTCTGGATCACGAGACCCTGAGACTGGTCCCTCACACACTGATCCTCACATTCACACACACTTCAGCTGGGTCTGGATCACTGGACCCTGAGGCTGGTTCCTCACACACTGATCCTCACATTCACACACACTTCAGTTGGGTCTGGATCACTAGACAATGAGACTGGTCCCTCACACACTGAGCCTAACATTCACACACACTTCAGCTGGGTCTGGATCACTGGACCCTGAGACTGGTCCCTCACACACTGAGCCTCACATTCACACACACTTCAGCTGGGTCTGGATCACAGGACCCAGGAGACTGGTCCCTCACACACTGAGCCTCACATTCACACAGTCTTCAGCTGGGTCTGGATCACGAGACCCTGAGACTGGTCCCTCACACACTGATCCTCACATTCACACACACTTCAGCTGGGTCTGGTTCACTAGACCCTGAGACTGGTCCCTCACACACTGATCCTCACATTCACACACACTTCAGCTGGGTCTGGATCACTGGACCCTGAGACTGGTCCCTCACACACTGAGCCTCACATTCACACAGTCTTCAGCTGGGTCTGGATCACGAGACCCTAAGACTGGTCCCTCACACACTGATCCTCACATTCACACACACTTCAGCTGGGTCTGGATCACTAGACGCTGAGACTGGTCCCTCACACACTGAGCCTCACATTCACACACACTTCAGCTGGGTCTGGATCACTGGACCCTGAGACTGGTCCCTCACATACTGAGCCTCACATTCACACACACTTCATCTGGGTCTAGATCACTAGACCCTGAGACTGGTCCCTCACACACTGAGCCTCACATTCACACACACTTCAGCTGGGTCTGGATCACGAGACCCTGAGACTGGTCCCTCACACACTGAGCCTCACATTCAGACACACTTCAGCTGGGTCTGGATCACTGGAGCCTGAGACTGGTCGCTCACACACTGATCCTCACATTCACACACACTTCAGCTGGGTCTGGATCACTAGACCCGGAGACTGGTCCCTCACACACTGAGCCTCACATTCACACACACTTCAGCTGGGTCTGGATCACCAGACACTGAGACTGGTTCCTCACACACTGATCCTCACATTCACACACACTTCAGCTGGGTCTGGATCACTGGACCCTGAGACTGGTCCCTCACACACTGATCCTCACATTCACACACACTTCAGCTGGGTCTGGATCACTGGACCCTGAGACTGGTCCCTCACACACTGATCCTCACATTCACACACACTTCAGCTGGGTCTGGATCACTGGACCCTGAGACTGGTCCCTCACACACTGAGCCTCACATTCACACACACTTCAGCTGGGTCTGGATCACTGGACCCTGAGACTGGTCCCTCACACACTGAGCTTCACATTCACACACACTTCAGCTGGGTCTGGATCACGAGAACCTGAGACTGGTCCCTCACACACTGATCCTCACATTCACACACACTTCAGCTGGGTCTGGATCACTGGACCCTGAGGCTGGTTCCTCACACACTGATCCTCACATTCACACACACTTCAGCTGGGTCTGGATCACTAGACCCTGAGACTGGTTCCTCACACACTGATCCTCACATTCACACACACTTCATCTGGGTCTGGATCACTAGACCCTGAGACTGGTCCCTATCACACTGATCCTCACATTCACACACACTTCAGTTGGGTCTGGATCACTAGACAATGAGACTGGTCCCTCACACACTGAGCCTAACATTCACACACACTTCAGCTGGGTCTGGATCACTGGACCCTGAGACTGGTCCCTCACACACTGAGCCTCACATTCACACACACTTCAGCTGGGTCTGGATCACAGGACCCAGGAGACTGGTCCCTCACACACTGAGCCTCACATTCACACAGTCTTCAGCTGGGTCTGGATCACGAGACCCTGAGACTGGTCCCTCACACACTGATCCTCACATTCACACACACTTCAGCTGGGTCTGGTTCACTAGACCCTGAGACTGGTCCCTCACACACTGATCCTCACATTCACACACACTTCAGCTGGGTCTGGATCACTGGACCCTGAGACTGGTCCCTCACATACTGAGCGTCACATTCACACACACTTCAGCTGGGTCTGGATCACTGGACCCTGAGACTGGTCCCTCACACACTGAGCCTCACATTCACACAGTCTTCAGCTGGGTCTGGATCACGAGACCCTAAGACTGGTCCCTCACACACTGATCCTCACATTCACACACACTTCAGCTGGGTCTGGATCACTAGACGCTGAGACTGGTCCCTCACACACTGAGCCTCACATTCACACACACTTCAGCTGGGTCTGGATCACTGGACCCTGAGACTGGTCCCTCACATACTGAGCCTCACATTCACACACACTTCATCTGGGTCTAGATCACTAGACCCTGAGACTGGTCCCTCACACACTGAGCCTCACATTCACACACACTTCAGCTGGGTCTGGATCACGAGACCCTGAGACTGGTCCCTCACACACTGAGCCTCACATTCAGACACACTTCAGCTGGGTCTGGATCACTGGAGCCTGAGACTGGTCGCTCACACACTGATCCTCACATTCACACACACTTCAGCTGGGTCTGGATCACTAGACCCGGAGACTGGTCCCTCACACACTGAGCCTCACATTCACACACACTTCAGCTGGGTCTGGATCACCAGACACTGAGACTGGTTCCTCACACACTGATCCTCACATTCACACACACTTCAGCTGGGTCTGGATCACTGGACCCTGAGACTGGTCCCTCACACACTGATCCTCACATTCACACACACTTCAGCTGGGTCTGGATCACTGGACCCTGAGACTGGTCCCTCACACACTGATCCTCACATTCACACACACTTCAGCTGGGTCTGGATCACTGGACCCTGAGACTGGTCCCTCACACACTGAGCCTCACATTCACACACACTTCAGCTGGGTCTGGATCACTGGACGCTGAGACTGGTCCCTCACACACTGAGCCTCACATTCACACACACTTCAGCTGGGTCTGGATCACTGGACCCTGAGACTGGTCCCTCACACACTGATCCTCACATTCACACACACTTCAGCTGGGTCTGGATCACTGGACCCTGAGACTGGTCCCTCCCACACTGATCCTCACATTCAGACACACTTCAGCTGGGTCTGGATCACTGGAGCCTGAGACTGGTCCCTCACACACTGATCCTCACATTCACACACACTTCAGCTGGGTCTGGATCACTAGACCCGGAGACTGGTCCCTCACACACTGAGCCTCACATTCACACACACTTCAGCTGGGTCTGGATCACCAGACACTGAGACTGGTTCCTCACACACTGATCCTCACATTCACACACACTTCAGCTGGGTCTGGATCACTGGACCCTGAGACTGGTCCCTCACACACTGATCCTCACATTCACACACACATCAGCTGGGTCTGGATCACTGGACCCTGAGACTGGTCCCTCACACACTGATCCTCACATTCACACACACTTCAGCTGGGTCTGGATCACTGGACCCTGAGACTGGTCCCTCACACACTGAGCCTCACATTCACACACACTTCAGCTGGGTCTGGATCACTGGACCCTGAGACTGATCCCTCACACACTGATCCTCACATTCACACACACTTCAGCTGGGTCTGGATCACTGGACGCTGAGACTGGTCCCTCACACACTGAGCCTCATATTCACACATACTTTAGCTGGGTCTGGATCACGAGACCCTGAGACTGGTCCCTCACACACTGATTCTCACATTCACACACACTTCAGCTGGGTCTGGATCTCGAGACCCTGAGACTGGTCCCTCACACACTGAGCCTCACATTCACACACATTTCAGCTGGGTCTGGATCACTGGACCCTGAGACTGGTCCCTCACACACTGATCCTCACATCCACACACACTTCAGCTGGGTCTGGATCACTGGACCCTGAGACTGGTCCCTCACACACTGATCCTCACATTCACACACACTTCAGCTGGGTCTGGATCATTGGACCCTGAGACTGGTCCCTCCCACACTGATCCTCACATTCAGACACACTTCAGCTGGGTCTGGATCACTGGAGCCTGAGACTGGTCCCTCACACACTGATCCTCACATTCACACACACTTCAGCTGGGTCTGGATCACTAGACCCGGAGACTGGTCCCTCACACACTGAGCCTCACATTCACACACACTTCAGCTGGGTCTGGATCACCAGACACTGAGACTGGTTCCTCACACACTGATCCTCACATTCACACACACTTCAGCTGGGTCTGGATCACTGGACCCTGAGACTGGTCCCTCACACACTGATCCTCACATTCACACACACTTCAGCTGGGTCTGGATCACTGGACCCTGAGACTGGTCCCTCACACACTGATCCTCACATTCACACACACTTCAGCTGGGTCTGGATCACTGGACCCTGAGACTGGTCCCTCACACACTGAGCCTCACATTCACACACACTTCAGCTGGGTCTGGATCACTGGACCCTGAGACTGGTCCCTCACACACTGATCCTCACATTCACACACACTTCAGCTGGGTCTGGATCACTGGACGCTGAGACTGGTCCCTCACACACTGAGCCTCATATTCACACATACTTCAGCTGGGTCTGGATCACGAGACCCTGAGACTGGTCCCTCACACACTGATCCTCACATTCACACACACTTCAGCTGGGTCTGGATCACGAGACCCTGAGACTGGTCCCTCACACACTGAGCCTCACATTCACACACATTTCAGCTGGGTCTGGATCACTGGACCCTGAGACTGGTCCCTCACACACTGATCCTCACATCCACACACACTTCAGCTGGGTCTGGATCACTGGACCCTGAGACTGGTCCCTCACACACTGAGCCTCACATTCACACAGACTTCAGCTGGGTCTGGATCACTGGACCCTGAGACTGGTCCCTCACACACTCATCCTCACATTCACACACACTTCAACTGGGTCTGGATCACTAGACCCTGAGATTGGTCCCTCACTCACTGAGCCTCACATTCACACACACTTCAGCTGGGTCTGGATCACTGGACCCTGAGACTGGTCCCTCACTCACTGATCCTCACATTCACACACACTGCAGCTGGGTCTGGATCACTGGACCCTGAGACTGGTCCCTCACACACTGATCCTCACATTCACACACACTTCAGCTGGGTCTGGATCACTGGACCCTGAGACGGGTCCCTCACACAGTGATCCTCACATTCAGACACACTCCAGCTGGGTCTGGATCACTGGACCCTGAGACTGGTCCCTCACTCACTGACCCTCACATTCACACACACTTCTGCTGGGTCTGGATCACTCGACCCTGAGACTGGTCCCTCACACACTGATCCTCACATTCACACACACTTCAGCTGGGTCTGGATCACTAGACCCTGAGACTGGTCCCTCACACACTGATCCTCACAGTCACACACACTTCAGCTGGGTCTGGATCACGAGACCCTGAGACTGGTCCCTCACACACTGATCCTCATATTCACACACACTTCAGCGGGGTATGGATCACTGGACCCTGAGACTGGTCCCTCACACATTGAGCCTCACATTCACACACACTTCAGCTGGGTCTGGATCACTGGACTCTGAGACTGGTCCCTCACACACTGATCCTCACATTCACACACACTTCAGCTGGGTCTGGATCACTGGACCCTGAGACTGGTCCCTCACACACTGAGCCTCACATTCACACACACTTCAGCTGGGTCTGGATCACTGGACCCTGAGACTGGTCCCGCCCACACTGATCCTCACATTCACACACACTTCAGCTGGGTCTGGATCACTGGACCCTGAGACTGGTCCCTCACACACTGATCCTCACATTCACACACACTTCAGCTAGGTCTGGATCACTGGACCCTGAGACTGGTCCCTCACACACTGAGCCTCACATTCACACACACTTCAGCTGGGTCTGGATCACTGGACCCTGAGACTGGACCCTCACACACTGATCCTCACATTCACACACACTTCAGTTGGGTCTGGATCACTGGACCCTGAGACTGGTCCCTCCCACACTGATCCTCACATTCAGACACACTTCAGCTGGGTCTGGATTACTGGACCCTGAGACTGATCCCTCACACACTGATCCTCACATTCACACACACTTCAGCTGGGTCTGGATCACTGGACGCTGAGACTGGTCCCTCACACACTGAGCCTCACATTCACACAGACTTCAGCTGGGTCTGGATCACTGGACCCTGAGACTGGTCCCTCCCACACTGATCCTCACATTCACACACACTTCAGCTGGGTCTGGATCACTAAACCCTGAGACTGGTCCCTCACACACTGAGCCTCACATTCACACACACTTCAGCTGGGTCTGGATCACTAGACCCTGAGACTGGTCCCTCACACACTGAGCCTCACATTCACACACACTTCAGCTGGGTCTGGATCACTAGACCCTGAGACTGGTCCCTCACACACTGATCCTCACATTCACACACACTTCAGCTGGGTCTGGATCACGAGACCCTGAGACTGGTCCCTCACACACTGATCCTCACATTCACACACACTTCAGCTGGGTCTGGATCACTGGACCCTGAGACTGGTCCCTCACACAGTGATCCTCACATTCACACACACTCCAGCTGGGTCTGGATCACTGGACCCTGAGACTGGTCCCTCACTCACTGACCCTCACATTCGCACACACTTCTGCTGGGTCTGGATCACTAGACCCTGAGACTGGTCCCTCACACACTGATCCTCACATTCACACACACTTCAGCTGGGTCTGGATCACTAGACCCTGAGACTGGTCCCTCACACACTGATCCTCACATTCACACACAGTTCAGCTGGGTCTGGATCACGAGACCCTGAGACTGGTCCCTCACACACTGATCCTCATATTCACACACACTTCAGCGGGGTATGGATCACTGGACCCTGAGACTGGTCCCTCACACATTGAGCCTCACATTCACACACACTTCAGCTGGGTCCGGATCACTGGACTCTGAGACTGGTCCCTCACACACTGAGCCTCACATTCACACACATTTCAGCTGTGTCTGGATCACTAGACCTTGAGACTGGTCCCTCACACACTGATCCTCACATTCACACACACTTCAGCTGTGTCTGATTCACTGGACCCTGAGACTGGTCCCTCACACACTGAGCCTCACATTCACACAGACTTCAGCTGGGTCTGGATCACTGGACCCTGAGACTGGTCCCTCACACACTCATCCTCACATTCACACACACTTCAGCTGGGTCTGGATCACTAGACCCTGAGACTGGTTCCTCACACACTGAGCCTCACATTCACACAGACTTCAGCTGGGTCTGGATCACTGGACCCTGAGACTGGTCCCTCACACACTGAGCCTCACATTCACACAGACTTCAGCTGGGTCTGGATCACTGGACCCTGAGACTGGTCCCTCACACACTGATCCTCACATTCACACACACGTCAGCTGGGTCTGGATCACTGGACCCTGAGACTGGTCCCTCACACACTGACCCTCACATTCACACACACTTCAGCTGGGTCTGGATCACTGGACCCTGAGACTGGTCCCTCCCACACTGATCCTCACATTCACACACACTTCAGCTGGGTCTGGATCACGAGACCCTGAGACTGATCCCTCACACACTGAGCCTCACATTCACACACATTTCAGCTGGGTCTGGATCACTGGACCCTGAGACTGGTCCCTCACACACTGATCCTCACATCCACACACACTTCAGCTGGGTCTGGATCACTGGACCCTGAGACTGGTCCCTCACACACTGAGCCTCACATTCACACAGACTTCAGCTGGGTCTGGATCACTGGACCCTGAGACTGGTCCCTCACACACTCATCCTCACATTCACACACACTTCAACTGGGTCTGGATCACTAGACCCTGAGATTGGTCCCTCACTCACTGAGCCTCACATTCACACACACTTCAGCTGGGTCTGGATCACTGGACCCTGAGACTGGTCCCTTACACACTGATCCTCACATTCACACACACTGCAGCTGGGTCTGGATCACTGGACCCTGAGACTGGTCCCTCACACACTGATCCTCACATTCACACACACTTCAGCTAGGTCTGGATCACTGGACCCTGAGACTGGTCCCTCACACAGTGATCCTCACATTCAGACACACTCCAGCTGGGTCTGGATCACTGGACCCTGAGACTGGTCCCTCACTCACTGACCCTCACATTCACACACACTTCTGCTGGGTCTGGATCACTCGACCCTGAGACTGGTCCCTCACACACTGATCCTCACATTCACACACACTTCAGCTGGGTCTGGATCACTAGACCCTGAGACTGGTCCCTCACACACTGATCCTCACAGTCACAAACACTTCAGCTGGGTCTGGATCACGAGACCCTGAGACTGGTCCCTCACACACTGATCCTCATATTCACACACACTTCAGCGGGGTATGGATCACTGGACCCTGAGACTGGTCCCTCACACATTGAGCCTCACATTCACACACACTTCAGCTGGGTCTGGATCACGAGACCCGGAGACTGGTCCCGCACACACTGATCCTCACATTCACACACACTTCAGCTGGGTCTGGATCACTGGACCCTGAGACTGGTCCCTCACACACTGAGCCTCACATTCACACACACTTCAGCTGGGTCTGGATCACTGGACCCTGAGACTGGTCCCTCCCACACTGATCCTCACATTCACACACACTTCAGCTGGGTCTGGATCACTGGACCCTGAGACTGGTCCCTCACACACTGATCCTCACATTCACACACACTTCAGCTAGGTCTGGATCACTGGACCCTGAGACTGGTCCCTCACACACTGAGCCTCACATTCACACACACTTCAGCTGGGTCTGGATCACTGGACCCTGAGACTGGTCCCTCACACACTGATCCTCACATTCACACACACTTCAGCTGGGTCTGGATCACTGGACCCTGAGACTGGTCCCTCCCACACTGATCCTCACATTCAGACACACTTCAGCTGGGTCTGGATTACTGGACCCTGAGACTGATCCCTCACACACTGATCCTCACATTCACACACACTTCAGCTGGGTCTGGATCACTGGACGCTGAGACTGGTCCCTCACACACTGAGCCTCACATTCACACAGACTTCAGCTGGGTCTGGATCACTGGACCCTGAGACTGGTCCCTCACACACTCATCCTCACATTCACACACACTTCAACTGGGTCTGGATCACTAGACCCTGAGATTGGTCCCTCACTCACTGAGCCTCACATTCACACACACTTCAGCTGGGTCTGGATCACTGGACCCTGAGACTGGTCCCTCACACACTGATCCTCACATTCACACACACTGCAGCTGGGTCTGGATCACTGGACCCTGTGACTGGTCCCTCACACACTCATCCTCACATTCACACACACTTCAGCTGGGTCTGGATCACTAGACCCTGAGACTGGTCCCTCACACACTGAGCCTCACATTCACACACACTTCAGCTGGGTCTGGATCACTAGACCCTGAGACTGGTCCCTCACACACTGAGCCTCACATTCACACACACTTCAGCTGGGTCTGGATCACTAGACCCTGAGACTGGTCCCTCACACACTGATCCTCACATTCACACACACTTCAGCTGGGTCTGGATCACGAGACCCTGAGACTGGTCCCTCACACACTGATCCTCACATTCACACACACTTCAGCTGGGTCTGGATCACTGGACCCTGAGACTGGTCCCTCACACAGTGATCCTCACATTCACACACACTCCAGCTGGGTCTGGATCACTGGACCCTGAGACTGGTCCCTCACTCACTGACCCTCACATTCACACACACTTCTGCTGGGTCTGGATCACTAGACCCTGAGACTGGTCCCTCACACACTGATCCTCACATTCACACACACTTCAGCTGGGTCTGGATCACTAGACCCTGAGACTGGTCCCTCACACACTGATCCTCACATTCACACACAGTTCAGCTGGGTCTGGATCACGAGACCCTGAGACTGGTCCCTCACACACTGATCCTCATATTCACACACATTTCAGCGGGGTATGGATCACTGGACCCTGAGACTGGTCCCTCACACATTGAGCCTCACATTCACACACACTTCAGCTGGGTCCGGATCACTGGACTCTGAGACTGGTCCCTCACACACTGATCCTCACATTCACACACACTTCAGCTGGGTCTGGATCACTGGACCCTGAGACTGGTCCCTCACACACTGAGCCTCACATTCACACACATTTCAGCTGTGTCTGGATCACTAGACTTGAGACTGGTCCCTCACACACTGATCCTCACATTCACACACACTTCAGCTGGGTTTGGATCACTGGACCCTGAGACTGGTCCCTCACACACTGATCCTCACATTCACACACACTTCAGCTGGGTCTGGATCACTAGACCCTGAGACTGGTCCCTCACACACTGAGCCTCACATTCACACAGAATTCAGCTGGGTCTGGATCACTGGACCCTGAGACTGGTCCCTCACACACTCATCCTCACATTCACACACACTTCAGCTGGGTCTGGATCACTAGACCCTGAGATTGGTCCCTCACTCACTGAGCCTCACATTCACCCACACTTCAGCTGGGTCTGGATCACTGGACCCTGAGACTGGTTCCTCACACACTGAGCCTCACATACACACAAACTTCAGCTGGGTCTGGATCACTGGACCCTGAGACTGGTCCCTCACACACTGAGCCTCACATTCACACACACTGCAGCTGGGACTGGATCACTGGACCCTGAGACTGGTCCCTCACACACTGATCCTCACATTCACACACACTTCAGCTGGGTCTGGATCACTGGACCCTGAGACTGGTCCCTCCCACACTGATCCTCACATTCACACACACTTCAGCTGGGTCTGGATCACTAGACCCTGAGACTGGTCCCTCGCGCACTGATCCTCACATTCACACACACTTCAGCTGGGTCTGGATCACGAGACCCAGAGACTGGTCCCTCACACACTGATTATCACATTCACACACACTTCAGCTGGGTCTGGATCACTGGACCCTGAGACTGGTCCCTCACACTCTGGTCCTCACATTCACACACACTTCAGCTGGGTCTGGATCACTGGACCCTGAGACTGGTCCCTCACACACTGAGCCTTACATTCACACACACTTCAGCTGGGTCTGGTTCACTAGACCCTGAGACTGGTCCCTCACACATTGAACCTCACATTCACACACACTTCAGCTGGATCTGGATCACTAGACCCTGAGACTGGTCCCTCACACACTGATCCTCACATTCACACACACTTCAGCTGGGTCTGGATCACTAGAACCTGAGACTGGTCCCTCACACACTGAGCCTCACATTCACACACACTTCAGCTGGGTCTGGATCACTGGACCCTGAGACTGGTCCCTCACACACTGAGCCTCACATTCACACACACTTCAGCTGGGTCTGGATCACTGGACCCTGAGACTGGTCCCTCACACACTGATCCTCACATTCACACACACTTCAGCTGGGTCTGGATCACTGGACCCTGAGACTGGTCCCTCACACACTGAGCCTCACATTCACCCAGTCTTCAGCTGGGTCTGGATCACGAGACCCTGAGACTGGTCCCTCACACACTGATCCTCACATTCACACACACTTCAGCTGGGTCTAGTTCACTAGACCCTGAGACTGGTCCCTCACACACTGAGCCTCACATTCACACACACTTCAGCTGGGTCTGGATCACTAGACCCCTAGACTGGTCCCTCACACACTGAGCCTCACATTCACACACACTTTCCCTGGGTCTGGATCACTGGACCCTGAGACTGGTCCCTCACACACTGATCCTCACATTCACACACACTGCAGCTGGGTCTGGATCACTGGACCCTGAGACTGGTCCCTCACACACTGATCCTCACATTCACACACACTTCAGCTGGGTCTGGATCACTGGACCCTGAGACTGGTCCCTCACACACTGAGCCTCACATTCACACACATTTCAGCTGTGTCTGGATCACTAGACCTTGAGACTGGTCCCTCACACACTGATCCTCACATTCATACACACTTCAGCTGGGTTTGGATCACTGGAACCTGAGACTGGTCCCTCACACACTGATTCTCACATTCACACACACTTCAGCTGGGTCTGGATCACTAGACCCTGAGACTGGTCCCTCACACACTGATCCTCACATTCATGGACACTTCAGCTGGGTCTGGATCACTGGACCCTGAGACTGGTCCCTCACACACTGAGCCTCACATTCACACAGACTTCAGCTGGGTCTGGATCACTGGACCCTGTGACTGGTCCCTCACACACTCATCCTCACATTCACACACACTTCAGCTGGGTCTGGATCACTAGACCCTGAGATTGGTCCCTCACTCACTGAGCCTCACATTCACACACACTTCAGCTGGGTCTGGATCACTGGACCCTGAGACTGGTTCCTCACACACTGATCCTCACGTTCACAAACACTGCAGCTGGGACTGGATCACTGGACCCTGAGACTGGTCCCTCACACACTGATCCTCACATTCACACACACTTCAGCTGGGTCTGGATCACTGGACCCTGAGACTGGTCCCACCCACACTGATCCTCACATTCACTAACACTTCAGCTGGGTCTGGATCACTAGACCCTGAGACTGGTCCCTCACGCACTGATCCTCACATTCACACACCCTTCAGCTGGGTCTGGATCACGAGACCCAGAGACTGGTCCCTCACACACTGATCCTCACATTCACACACACTTCAGCTGGGTCTGGATCACTGGACCCTGAGACTGGTCCCTCACACACTGACCCTCACATTCACACACACTTCAGCTGGGTCTGGATCACTGGACCCTGAGACTGGTCCCTCACACACTGAGCCTCACATTCACACAGACTTCAGCTGGGTCTGGATCACTGGACCCTGAGACTGATCCCTCACACACTGATCCTCACATTCACACACACGTCAGCTGGGTCTGCATCACTGGACCCTGAGACTGGTCCCTCACACACTGATCCTCACATTCACACAAACTTCAGCTGGGTCTGGATCACTGGAACCTGAGACTGGTCCCTCACACACTGAGCCTCACATTCACACACACTTCAGCTGGTTCTGGATCACTGGACCCTGAGACTGGTCCCCCACACACTGATCCTCACATTCACACACACTTCAGCTGGGTCTGGATCACTGGACCCTGAGACTGATCCCTCACACACTGATCCTCACATTCACGCACACTTCAGCTGGGTCTGGATCACTGGACCCTGAGACTGGTCCCTCACACTCTGGTCCTCACATTCACACACACTTCAGCTGGGTATGGTTCACTAGACCCTGAGACTGGTCCCTCCCACACTGATCCTCACATTCAGACACACTTCAGTTGTGTCTGGATCACTAGAACCTGAGACTGGTCCCTCACACACTGAGCCTCACATTCACACACACTTCAGCTGGGTCTGGATCACTAGACCCTGAGATTGGTCCCTCACTCACTGAGCCTCACACTCACACACACTTCAGCTGGGTCTGGATCACTGGACCCTGAGACTGGTCCCTCACACACTGAGCCTCACATTCACACACACTTCAGCTGGGTCTGGATCACTGGACCCTGAGACTGGTCCCTCAAACACTGAGCCTCACATTCACACAGTCTTCAGCTGGGTCTGGATCACTAGACCCTGAGACCGGTCCCTCACACACTGAGCCTCACATTCACACACACTTCAGCTGGGTCTAGATCACTAGACCCTGAGACTGGTCCCTCACACACTGAGCCTCACATTCACACACACTTCAGCTGGGTCTGGATCACTAGACCCTGAGACTAGTCCCTCACACACTGAGCCTCACATTCACACACACTTTAGCTGGGTCTGGATCACTGGACCCTGAGACTGGTCCCTCACACACTGATCCTCACATTCACACACACTTCAGCTGGGTCTGGATCACTAGACCCGGAGACTGGTCCCGCACACACTGAGCCTCACATTCACACACACTTCAGCTGGGTCTGGGTCACTGGACCCTGAGACTGGTTCCTCACACGCTGATCCTCACATTCACACACACTTCAGCTGGGTCTGGATCACTGGACCCTGAGACTGGTCCCTCACACACTGAGCCTCACATTCACACACACTTCAGCTGGGTCTGGATCACTAGACCCTGAGACTGGTCCCTCACACACTGAGCCTCACATTCACACACACTTCAGCTGGGTCTGGATCACTAGACACTGAGACTGGTCCCTCACACACTGAGCCTCACATTCACACACACTTCAGCTTGGTCTGGATCACTGGACCCTGAGACTGGTCCCTCACACACTGAGCCTCACATTCACACACACTTCAGCTGGGTCTGGATCACTGGACCCTGAGACTGGTCCCTCACACACTGATCCTCACATTCACATACACTTCAGCTGGGTAAGGATCACTGATCACTGAGACTGGTCCCTCACACACTGATCCTCACATTCACACACACTTCAGCTGGGTCTGGATCACTGGTCACTGAGACTGGTCCCTCACACACTGATCCTCACATTCACACACACTTCAGCTGGGTCTGGATCACTGGACACTGAGACTGGTCCCTCACACAGTGAGCCTCACATTCACACACACTTCAGCTGGGTCTGGATCACTGGACCCTGAGACTGGTCCCTCACACACTGAGCCTCACATTCACACACACTTCAGCTGGGTCTGGATCACTGGACCCTGAGACTGGTCCCTCACAGACTGAGCCTCACATTCACACACACTTCAGCTGGGTCTGGATCACGAGACCCTGAGACTGGTCCCTCACACACTGATCCTCACATTCACACACACTTCAGCTGGGTCTGGATCACTGGACCCTGAGGCTGGTTCCTCACACACTGATCCTCACATTCACACACACTTCAGCTGGGTCTGGATCACTGGATCCTGAGACTGGTCCCTCACACACTGAACCTCAAATTCACACACACTTCATATGGGTCTGGATCACTAGACCCTGAGACTGGTCCCTCACACACTGAGCCTCACATTCACACACACTTCAGCTGGGTCTGGATCACTGGACCCTGAGACTGGTCCCTCACACACTGATCCTCACATTCACACACACTTCAGCTGGGTCTGGATCACTGGACCCTGAGACTGGTCCCTCACACACTGAGCCTCACATTCACACACACTTCAGCTGGGTCTGGATCACTGGACCCTGAGACTGGTCCCTCACACACTGATCCTCACATTCACACACACTTCAGCTGGGTCTGGATCACTGGACCCTGAGACTGGTCCCTCACACACTGAGCCTCACATTCACACACACTTCAGCGGGGTCTAGTTCACTAGACCCTGAGACTGGTCCCTCACACACTGAGCCTCACATTCACACACACTTCAGCTGGGTCTGGATCACTAGACCCCTAGACTGGTCCCTCACACACTGAGCCTCACATTCATACACACTTTCCCTGGGTCTGGATCACTGGACCCTGAGACTGGTCCCTCACACACTGATCCTCACATTCACACACACTGCAGCTGGGTCTGGATCACTGGACCCTGAGACTGGTCCCTCACACACTGATCCTCACATTCACACACACTTCAGCTGGGTCTGGATCACTGGACCCTGAGACTGGTCCCTCACACACTGAGCCTCACATTCACACACATTTCAGCTGTGTCTGGATCACTAGACCTTGAGACGGGTCCCTCACACACTGATCCTCACATTCATACACACTTCAGCTGGGTTTGGATCACTGGAACCTGAGACTGGTCCCTCACACACTGATCCTCACATTCACACACACTTCAGCTGGGTCTGGATCACTAGACCCTGAGACTGGTCCCTCACACACTGATCCTCACATTCATGGACACTTCAGCTGGGTCTGGATCACTGGACCCTGAGACTGGTCCCTCACACACTGAGCCTCACATTCACACAGACTTCAGCTGGGTCTGGATCACTGGACCCTGTGACTGGTCCCTCACACACTCATCCTCACATTCACACACACTTCAGCTGGGTCTGGATCACTAGACCCTGAGATTGGTCCCTCACTCACTGAGCCTCACATTCACACACACTTCAGCTGGGTCTGGATCACTGGACCCTGAGACTGGTTCCTCACACACTGATCCTCACGTTCACAAACACTGCAGCTGGGACTGGATCACTGGACCCTGAGACTGGTCCCTCACACACTGATCCTCACATTCACACACACTTCAGCTGGGTCTGGATCACTGGACCCTGAGACTGGTCCCTCCCACACTGATCCTCACATTCACACACACTTCAGCTGGGTCTGGATCACTAGACCCTGAGACTGGTCCCTCACGCACTGATCCTCACATTCACACACACTTCAGCTGGGTCTGGATCACGAGACCCAGAGACTGGTCCCTCACACACTGATCCTCACATTCACACACACTTCAGCTGGGTCTGGATCACTGGACCCTGAGACTGGTCCCTCACACACTGACCCTCACATTCACACACACTTCAGCTGGGTCTGGATCACTGGACCCTGAGACTGGTCCCTCACACACTGAGCCTCACATTCACACAGACTTCAGCTGGGTCTGGATCACTGGACCCTGAGACTGATCCCTCACACACTGATCCTCACATTCACACACACGTCAGCTGGGTCTGCATCACTGGACCCTGAGACTGGTCCCTCACACACTGACCCTCACATTCACACAAACTTCAGCTGGGTCTGGATCACTGGAACCTGAGACTGGTCCCTCACACACTGAGCCTCACATTCACACACACTTCAGCTGGTTCTGGATCACTGGACCCTGAGACTGGTCCCTCACACACTGATCCTCACATTCACACACACTTCAGCTGGGTCTGGATCACTGGACCCTGAGACTGATCCCTCACACACTGATCCTCACATTAACGCACACTTCAGCTGGGTCTGGATCACTGGACCCTGAGACTGGTCCCTCACACTCTGGTCCTCACATTCACACACACTTCAGCTGGGTATGGTTCACTAGACCCTGAGACTGGTCCCTCACACACTGATCCTCACATTCACACACACTTCAGTTGTGTCTGGATCACTAGAACCTGAGACTGGTCCCTCACACACTGAGCCTCACATTCACACACACTTCAGCTGGGTCTGGATCACTAGACCCTGAGATTGGTCCCTCACTCACTGAGCCTCACACTCACACACACTTCAGCTGGGTCTGGATCACTGGACCCTGAGACTGGTCCCTCACACACTGAGCCTCACATTCACACACACTTCAGCTGGGTCTGGATCACTGGACCCTGAGACTGGTCCCTCAAACACTGAGCCTCACATTCACACAGTCTTCAGCTGGGTCTGGATCACTAGACCCTGAGACCGGTCCCTCACACACTGAGCCTCACATTCACACACACTTCAGCTGGGTCTAGATCACTAGACCCTGAGACTGGTCCCTCACACACTGATCCTCACATTCACACACACTTCAGCTGGGTCTGGATCACTAGACCCTGAGACTAGTCCCTCACACACTGAGCCTCACATTCACACACACTTCAGCTGGGTCTAGTTCACTAGACCCTGAGACTGGTCCCTCACACACTGAGCCTCACATTCACACACACTTCAGCTGGGTCTGGATCACTAGACCCCTAGACTGGTCCCTCACACACTGAGCCTCACATTCACACACACTTTCCCTGGGTCTGGATCACTGGACCCTGAGACTGGTCCCTCACACACTGATCCTCACATTCACACACACTGCAGCTGGGTCTGGATCACTGGACCCTGAGACTGGTCCCTCACACACTGATCCTCACATTCACACACACTTCAGCTGGGTCTGGATCACTGGACCCTGAGACTGGTCCCTCACACACTGAGCCTCACATTCACACACATTTCAGCTGTGTCTGGATCACTAGACCTTGAGACTGGTCCCTCACACACTGATCCTCACATTCATACACACTTCAGCTGGGTTTGGATCACTGGAACCTGAGACTGGTCCCTCACACACTGATCCTCACATTCACACACACTTCAGCTGGGTCTGGATCACTAGACCCTGAGACTGGTCCCTCACACACTGATCCTCACATTCATGGACACTTCAGCTGGGTCTGGATCACTGGACCCTGAGACTGGTCCCTCACACACTGAGCCTCACATTCACACAGACTTCAGCTGGGTCTGGATCACTGGACCCTGTGACTGGTCCCTCACACACTCATCCTCACATTCACACACACTTCAGCTGGGTCTGGATCACTAGACCCTGAGATTGGTCCCTCACTCACTGAGCCTCACATTCACACACACTTCAGCTGGGTCTGGATCACTGGACCCTGAGACTGGTTCCTCACACACTGATCCTCACGTTCACAAACACTGCAGCTGGGACTGGATCACTGGACCCTGAGACTGGTCCCTCACACACTGATCCTCACATTCACACACACTTCAGCTGGGTCTGGATCACTGGACCCTGAGACTGGTCCCACCCACACTGATCCTCACATTCACTAACACTTCAGCTGGGTCTGGATCACTAGACCCTGAGACTGGTCCCTCACGCACTGATCCTCACATTCACACACCCTTCAGCTGGGTCTGGATCACGAGACCCAGAGACTGGTCCCTCACACACTGATCCTCACATTCACACACACTTCAGCTGGGTCTGGATCACTGGACCCTGAGACTGGTCCCTCACACACTGACCCTCACATTCACACACACTTCAGCTGGGTCTGGATCACTGGACCCTGAGACTGGTCCCTCACACACTGAGCCTCACATTCACACAGACTTCAGCTGGGTCTGGATCACTAGACCCTGAGAATGATCCCTCACACACTGATCCTCACATTCACACACACGTCAGCTGGGTCTGCATCACTGGACCCTGAGACTGGTCCCTCACACACTGATCCTCACATTCACACAAACTTCAGCTGGGTCTGGATCACTGGAACCTGAGACTGGTCCCTCACACACTGAGCCTCACATTCACACACACTTCAGCTGGTTCTGGATCACTGGACCCTGAGACTGGTCCCCCACACACTGATCCTCACATTCACACACACTTCAGCTGGGTCTGGATCACTGGACCCTGAGACTGATCCCTCACACACTGATCCTCACATTCACGCACACTTCAGCTGGGTCTGGATCACTGGACCCTGAGACTGGTCCCTCACACTCTGGTCCTCACATTCACACACACTTCAGCTGGGTATGGTTCACTAGACCCTGAGACTGGTCCCTCCCACAATGATCCTCACATTCAGACACACTTCAGTTGTGTCTGGATCACTAGAACCTGAGACTGGTCCCTCACACACTGAGCCTCACATTCACACACACTTCAGCTGGGTCTGGATCACTAGACCCTAAGATTGGTCCCTCACTCACTGAGCCTCACACTCACACACACTTCAGCTGGGTCTGGATCACTGGACCCTGAGACTGGTCCCTCACACACTGAGCCTCACATTCACACACACTTCAGCTGGGTCTGGATCACTGGACCCTGAGACTGGTCCCTCAAACACTGAGCCTCACATTCACACAGTCTTCAGCTGGGTCTGGATCACTAGACCCTGAGACCGGTCCCTCACACACTGAGCCTCACATTCACACACACTTCAGCTGGGTCTAGATCACTGGACCCTGAGACTGATCCCTCACACACTGATCCTCACATTCACACACACTTCAGCTGGGTCTGGATCACTGGACCCTGATACTGGTCCCTCACACTCTGGTCCTCACATTCACACACACTTCAGCTGGGTCTGGATCACTGGACCCTGAGACTGGTCCCTCACACACTGAGCCTTACATTCACACACACTTCAGCTGGGTCTGGTTCACTAGACCCTGAGACTGGTCCCTCACACATTGAACCTCACATTCACACACACTTCAGCTGGATCTGGATCACTAGACCCTGAGACTGGTCCCTCACACACTGATCCTCACATTCACACACACTTCAGCTGGGTCTGGATCACTAGAACCTGAGACTGGTCCCTCACACACTGAGCCTCACATTCACACACACTTCAGCTGGGTCTGGATCACTGGACCCTGAGACTGGTCCCTCACACACTGAGCCTCACATTCACACACACTTCAGCTGGGTCTGGATCACTGGACCCTGAGACTGGTCCCTCACACACTGATCCTCACATTCACACACACTTCAGCTGGGTCTGGATCACTGGACCCTGAGACTGGTCCCTCACACACTGAGCCTCACATTCACCCAGTCTTCAGCTGGGTCTGGATCACGAGACCCTGAGACTGGTCCCTCACACACTGATCCTCACATTCACACACACTTCAGCTGGGTCTAGTTCACTAGACCCTGAGACTGGTCCCTCACACACTGAGCCTCACATTCACACACACTTCAGCTGGGTCTGGATCACTAGACCCCTAGACTGGTCCCTCACACACTGAGCCTCACATTCACACACACTTTCCCTGGGTCTGGATCACTGGACCCTGAGACTGGTCCCTCACACACTGATCCTCACATTCACACACACTGCAGCTGGGTCTGGATCACTGGACCCTGAGACTGGTCCCTCACACACTGATCCTCACATTCACACACACTTCAGCTGGGTCTGGATCACTGGACCCTGAGACTGGTCCCTCACACACTGAGCCTCACATTCACACACATTTCAGCTGTGTCTGGATCACTAGACCTTGAGACTGGTCCCTCACACACTGATCCTCACATTCATACACACTTCAGCTGGGTTTGGATCACTGGAACCTGAGACTGGTCCCTCACACACTGATTCTCACATTCACACACACTTCAGCTGGGTCTGGATCACTAGACCCTGAGACTGGTCCCTCACACACTGATCCTCACATTCATGGACACTTCAGCTGGGTCTGGATCACTGGACCCTGAGACTGGTCCCTCACACACTGAGCCTCACATTCACACAGACTTCAGCTGGGTCTGGATCACTGGACCCTGTGACTGGTCCCTCACACACTCATCCTCACATTCACACACACTTCAGCTGGGTCTGGATCACTAGACCCTGAGATTGGTCCCTCACTCACTGAGCCTCACATTCACACACACTTCAGCTGGGTCTGGATCACTGGACCCTGAGACTGGTTCCTCACACACTGATCCTCACGTTCACAAACACTGCAGCTGGGACTGGATCACTGGACCCTGAGACTGGTCCCTCACACACTGATCCTCACATTCACACACACTTCAGCTGGGTCTGGATCACTGGACCCTGAGACTGGTCCCACCCACACTGATCCTCACATTCACTAACACTTCAGCTGGGTCTGGATCACTAGACCCTGAGACTGGTCCCTCACGCACTGATCCTCACATTCACACACCCTTCAGCTGGGTCTGGATCACGAGACCCAGAGACTGGTCCCTCACACACTGATCCTCACATTCACACACACTTCAGCTGGGTCTGGATCACTGGACCCTGAGACTGGTCCCTCACACACTGACCCTCACATTCACACACACTTCAGCTGGGTCTGGATCACTGGACCCTGAGACTGGTCCCTCACACACTGAGCCTCACATTCACACAGACTTCAGCTGGGTCTGGATCACTGGACCCTGAGACTGATCCCTCACACACTGATCCTCACATTCACACACACGTCAGCTGGGTCTGCATCACTGGACCCTGAGACTGGTCCCTCACACACTGATCCTCACATTCACACAAACTTCAGCTGGGTCTGGATCACTGGAACCTGAGACTGGTCCCTCACACACTGAGCCTCACATTCACACACACTTCAGCTGGTTCTGGATCACTGGACCCTGAGACTGGTCCCCCACACACTGATCCTCACATTCACACACACTTCAGCTGGGTCTGGATCACTGGACCCTGAGACTGATCCCTCACACACTGATCCTCACATTCACGCACACTTCAGCTGGGTCTGGATCACTGGACTCTGAGACTGGTCCCTCACACTCTGGTCCTCACATTCACACACACTTCAGCTGGGTATGGTTCACTAGACCCTGAGACTGGTCCCTCCCACACTGATCCTCACATTCAGACACACTTCAGTTGTGTCTGGATCACTAGAACCTGAGACTGGTCCCTCACACACTGAGCCTCACATTCACACACACTTCAGCTGGGTCTGGATCACTAGACCCTGAGATTGGTCCCTCACTCACTGAGCCTCACACTCACACACACTTCAGCTGGGTCTGGATCACTGGACCCTGAGACTGGTCCCTCACACACTGAGCCTCACATTCACACACACTTCAGCTGGGTCTGGATCACTGGACCCTGAGACTGGTCCCTCAAACACTGAGCCTCACATTCACACAGTCTTCAGCTGGGTCTGGATCACTAGACCCTGAGACCGGTCCCTCACACACTGAGCCTCACATTCACACACACTTCAGCTGGGTCTAGATCACTAGACCCTGAGACTGGTCCCTCACACACTGAGCCTCACATTCACACACACTTCAGCTGGGTCTGGATCACTAGACCCTGAGACTAGTCCCTCACACACTGAGCCTCACATTCACACACACTTTAGCTGGGTCTGGATCACTGGACCCTGAGACTGGTCC
Organism: Pristiophorus japonicus; assembly: GCF_044704955.1. NCBI lineage: Eukaryota > Metazoa > Chordata > Chondrichthyes > Pristiophoridae > Pristiophorus > Pristiophorus japonicus. Next base: position 676,256 of record NW_027254835.1, on the reverse strand, counting down.
CTCACACACTGATCCTCACATTCACACACACTTCAGCTGGGTCTGGATCACTAGACCCGGAGACTGGTCCCGCACACACTGAGCCTCACATTCACACACACTTCAGCTGGGTCTGGGTCACTGGACCCTGAGACTGGTCCCTCACACACTGAGCCTCACATTCACACACACTTCAGCTGGGTCTGGATCACTAGACACTGAGACTGGTTCCTCACACACTGATCCTCACATTCACACACACTTCAGCTGGGTCTGGATCACTGGACACTGAGACTGGTCCCTCACACAGTGAGCCTCACATTCACACACACTTCAGCTGGGTCTGGATCACTGGACCCTGAGACTGGTCCCTCACACACTGAGCCTCACATTCACACACACTTCAGCTGGGTCTGGATCACTGGACCCTGAGACTGGTCCCTCACAGACTGAGCCTCACATTCACACACACTTCAGCTGGGTCTGGATCACGAGACCCTGAGACTGGTCCCTCACACACTGATCCTCACATTCACACACACTTCAGCTGGGTCTGGATCACTGGACCCTGAGGCTGGTTCCTCACACACTGATCCTCACATTCACACACACTTCAGCTGGGTCTGGATCACTGGATCCTGAGACTGGTCCCTCACACACTGAACCTCACATTCACACACACTTCATATGGGTCTGGATCACTAGACCCTGAGACTGGTCCCTCACACACTGAGCCTCACATTCACACACACTTCAGCTGGGTCTGGATCACTGGACCCTGAGACTGGTCCCTCACACACTGATCCTCACATTCACACACACTTCAGCTGGGTCTGGATCACTGGACCCTGAGACTGGTCCCTCACACACTGAGCCTCACATTCACACACACTTCAGCTGGGTCTGGATCACTGGACCCTGAGACTGGTCCCTCACACACTGATCCTCACATTCACACACACTTCAGCTGGGTCTGGATCACTGGACCCTGAGACTGGTCCCTCACACACTGAGCCTCACATTCACACACACTTCAGCTGGGTCTAGTTCACTAGACCCTGAGACTGGTCCCTCACACACTGAGCCTCACATTCACACACACTTCAGCTGGGTCTGGATCACTAGACCCCTAGACTGGTCCCTCACACACTGAGCCTCACATTCACACACACTTTCCCTGGGTCTGGATCACTGGACCCTGAGACTGGTCCCTCACACACTGATCCTCACATTCACACACACTGCAGCTGGGTCTGGATCACTGGACCCTGAGACTGGTCCCTCACACACTGATCCTCACATTCACACACACTTCAGCTGGGTCTGGATCACTGGACCCTGAGACTGGTCCCTCACACACTGAGCCTCACATTCACACACATTTCAGCTGTGTCTGGATCACTAGACCTTGAGACTGGTCCCTCACACACTGATCCTCACATTCATACACACTTCAGCTGGGTTTGGATCACTGGAACCTGAGACTGGTCCCTCACACACTGATCCTCACATTTACACACACTTCAGCTGGGTCTGGATCACTAGACCCTGAGACTGGTCCCTCACACACTGATCCTCACATTCATGGACACTTCAGCTGGGTCTGGATCACTGGACCCTGAGACTGGTCCCTCACACACTGAGCCTCACATTCACACAGACTTCAGCTGGGTCTGGATCACTGGACCCTGTGACTGGTCCCTCACACACTCATCCTCACATTCACACACACTTCAGCTGGGTCTGGATCACTAGACCCTGAGATTGGTCCCTCACTCACTGAGCCTCACATTCACACACACTTCAGCTGGGTCTGGATCACTGGACCCTGAGACTGGTTCCTCACACACTGATCCTCACGTTCACAAACACTGCAGCTGGGACTGGATCACTGGACCCTGAGACTGGTCCCTCACACACTGATCCTCACATTCACACACACTTCAGCTGGGTCTGGATCACTGGACCCTGAGACTGGTCCCTCCCACACTGATCCTCACATTCACACACACTTCAGCTGGGTCTGGATCACTAGACCCTGAGACTGGTCCCTCACGCACTGATCCTCACATTCACACACACTTCAGCTGGGTCTGGATCACGAGACCCAGAGACTGGTCCCTCACACACTGATCCTCACATTCACACACACTTCAGCTGGGTCTGGATCACTGGACCCTGAGACTGGTCCCTCACACACTGACCCTCACATTCACACACACTTCAGCTGGGTCTGGATCACTGGACCCTTAGACTGGTCCCTCACACACTGAGCCTCACATTCACACAGACTTCAGCTGGGTCTGGATCACTGGACCCTGAGACTGATCCCTCACACACTGATCCTCACATTCACACACACGTCAGCTGGGTCTGCATCACTGGACCCTGAGACTGGTCCCTCACACACTGACCCTCACATTCACACAAACTTCAGCTGGGTCTGGATCACTGGAACCTGAGACTGGTCCCTCACACACTGAGCCTCACATTCACACACACTTCAGCTGGTTCTGGATCACTGGACCCTGAGACTGGTCCCTCACACACTGATCCTCACATTCACACACACTTCAGCTGGGTCTGGATCACTGGACCCTGAGACTGATCCCTCACACACTGATCCTCACATTAACGCACACTTCAGCTGGGTCTGGATCACTGGACCCTGAGACTGGTCCCTCACACTCTGGTCCTCACATTCACACACACTTCAGCTGGGTATGGTTCACTAGACCCTGAGACTGGTCCCTCACACACTGATCCTCACATTCACACACACTTCAGTTGTGTCTGGATCACTAGAACCTGAGACTGGTCCCTCACACACTGAGCCTCACATTCACACACACTTCAGCTGGGTCTGGATCACTAGACCCTGAGATTGGTCCCTCACTCACTGAGCCTCACACTCACACACACTTCAGCTGGGTCTGGATCACTGGACCCTGAGACTGGTCCCTCACACACTGAGCCTCACATTCACACACACTTCAGCTGGGTCTGGATCACTGGACCCTGAGACTGGTCCCTCAAACACTGAGCCTCACATTCACACAGTCTTCAGCTGGGTCTGGATCACTAGACCCTGAGACCGGTCCCTCACACACTGAGCCTCACATTCACACACACTTCAGCTGGGTCTAGTTCACTAGACCCTGAGACTGGTCCCTCACACACTGAGCCTCACATTCACACACACTTCAGCTGGGTCTGGATCACTAGACCCTGAGACTAGTCCCTCACACACTGAGCCTCACATTCACACACACTTCAGCTGGGTCTAGTTCACTAGACCCCTAGACTGGTCCCTCACACACTGAGCCTCACATTCACACACACTTTCCCTGGGTCTGGATCACTGGACCCTGAGACTGGTCCCTCACACACTGATCCTCACATTCACACACACTGCAGCTGGGTCTGGATCACTGGACCCTGAGACTGGTCCCTCACACACTGATCCTCACATTCACACACACTTCAGCTGGGTCTGGATCACTGGACCCTGAGACTGGTCCCTCACACACTGAGCCTCACATTCACACACATTTCAGCTGTGTCTGGATCACTAGACCTTGAGACTGGTCCCTCACACACTGATCCTCACATTCACACACACTTCAGCTGGGTCTGGATCACTAGACCCTGAGACTGGTCCCTCACACACTGATCCTCACATTCATGGACACTTCAGCTGGGTCTGGATCACTGGACCCTGAGACTGGTCCCTCACACACTGAGCCTCACATTCACACAGACTTCAGCTGGGTCTGGATCACTGGACCCTGTGACTGGTCCCTCACACACTCATCCTCACATTCACACACACTTCAGCTGGGTCTGGATCACTAGACCCTGAGATTGGTCCCTCACTCACTGAGCCTCACATTCACACACACTTCAGCTGGGTCTGGATCACTGGACCCTGAGACTGGTTCCTCACACACTGATCCTCACGTTCACAAACACTGCAGCTGGGACTGGATCACTGGACCCTGAGACTGGTCCCTCACACACTGATCCTCACATTCACACACACTTCAGCTGGGTCTGGATCACTGGACCCTGAGACTGGTCCCACCCACACTGATCCTCACATTCACTAACACTTCAGCTGGGTCTGGATCACTAGACCCTGAGACTGGTCCCTCACGCACTGATCCTCACATTCACACACCCTTCAGCTGGGTCTGGATCACGAGACCCAGAGACTGGTCCCTCACACACTGATCCTCACATTCACACACACTTCAGCTGGGTCTGGATCACTGGACCCTGAGACTGGTCCCTCACACACTGACCCTCACATTCACACACACTTCAGCTGGGTCTGGATCACTGGACCCTGAGACTGGTCCCTCACACACTGAGCCTCACATTCACACAGACTTCAGCTGGGTCTGGATCACTAGACCCTGAGAATGATCCCTCACACACTGATCCTCACATTCACACACACGTCAGCTGGGTCTGCATCACTGGACCCTGAGACTGGTCCCTCACACACTGATCCTCACATTCACACAAACTTCAGCTGGGTCTGGATCACTGGAACCTGAGACTGGTCCCTCACACACTGAGCCTCACATTCACACACACTTCAGCTGGTTCTGGATCACTGGACCCTGAGACTGGTCCCCCACACACTGATCCTCACATTCACACACACTTCAGCTGGGTCTGGATCACTGGACCCTGAGACTGATCCCTCACACACTGATCCTCACATTCACGCACACTTCAGCTGGGTCTGGATCACTGGACCCTGAGACTGGTCCCTCACACTCTGGTCCTCACATTCACACACACTTCAGCTGGGTATGGTTCACTAGACCCTGAGACTGGTCCCTCCCACACTGATCCTCACATTCAGACACACTTCAGTTGTGTCTGGATCACTAGAACCTGAGACTGGTCCCTCACACACTGAGCCTCACATTCACACACACTTCAGCTGGGTCTGGATCACTAGACCCTGAGATTGGTCCCTCACTCACTGAGCCTCACACTCACACACACTTCAGCTGGGTCTGGATCACTGGACCCTGAGACTGGTCCCTCACACACTGAGCCTCACATTCACACACACTTCAGCTGGGTCTGGATCACTGGACCCTGAGACTGGTCCCTCAAACACTGAGCCTCACATTCACACAGTCTTCAGCTGGGTCTGGATCACTAGACCCTGAGACCGGTCCCTCACACACTGAGCCTCACATTCACACACACTTCAGCTGGGTCTAGATCACTAGACCCTGAGACTGGTCCCTCACACACTGAGCCTCACATTCACACACACTTCAGCTGGGTCTGGATCACTAGACCCTGAGACTAGTCCCTCACACACTGAGCCTCACATTCACACACACTTTAGCTGGGTCTGGATCACTGGACCCTGAGACTGGTCCCTCACACACTGATCGTCACATTCACACACACTTCAGCTGGGTCTGGATCACTAGACCCGGAGACTGGTCCCGCACACACTGAGCCTCACATTCACACACACTTCAGCTGGGTCTGGGTCACTGGACCCTGAGACTGGTCCCTCACACACTGAGCCTCACATTCACACACACTTCAGCTGGGTCTGGATCACTAGACACTGAGACTGGTTCCTCACACACTGATCCTCACATTCACACACACTTCAGCTGGGTCTGGATCACTGGACCCTGAGACTGGTCCCTCACACACTGAGCCTCACATTCACACACACTTCAGCTGGGTCTGGATCACTAGACCCTGAGACTGGTCCCTCACACACTGAGCCTCACATTCACACACACTTCAGCTGGGTCTGGATCACTAGACACTGAGACTGGTCCCTCACACACTGAGCCTCACATTCACACACACTTCAGCTTGGTCTGGATCACTGGACCCTGAGACTGGTCCCTCACACACTGAGCCTCACATTCACACACACTTCAGCTGGGTCTGGATCACTGGACCCTGAGACTGGTCCCTCACACACTGATCCTCACATTCACATACACTTCAGCTGGGTAAGGATCACTGATCACTGAGACTGGTCCCTCACACACTGATCCTCACATTCACACACACTTCAGCTGGGTCTGGATCACTGGTCACTGAGACTGGTCCCTCACACACTGATCCTCACATTCACACACACTTCAGCTGGGTCTGGATCACTGGACACTGAGACTGGTCCCTCACACAGTGAGCCTCACATTCACACACACTTCAGCTGGGTCTGGATCACTGGACCCTGAGACTGGTCCCTCACACACTGAGCCTCACATTCACACACACTTCAGCTGGGTCTGGATCACTGGACCCTGAGACTGGTCCCTCACAGACTGAGCCTCACATTCACACACACTTCAGCTGGGTCTGGATCACGAGACCCTGAGACTGGTCCCTCACACACTGATCCTCACATTCACACACACTTCAGCTGGGTCTGGATCACTGGACCCTGAGGCTGGTTCCTCACACACTGATCCTCACATTCACACACACTTCAGCTGGGTCTGGATCACTGGATCCTGAGACTGGTCCCTCACACACTGAACCTCACATTCACACACACTTCATATGGGTCTGGATCACTAGACCCTGAGACTGGTCCCTCACACACTGAGCCTCACATTCACACACACTTCAGCTGGGTCTGGATCACTGGACCCTGAGACTGGTCCCTCACACACTGATCCTCACATTCACACACACTTCAGCTGGGTCTGGATCACTGGACCCTGAGACTGGTCCCTCACACACTGAGCCTCACATTCACACACACTTCAGCTGGGTCTAGTTCACTAGACCCTGAGACTGGTCCCTCACACACTGAGCCTCACATTCACACACACTTCAGCTGGGTCTGGATCACTAGACCCCTAGACTGGTCCCTCACACACTGAGCCTCACATTCACACACACTTTCCCTGGGTCTGGATCACTGGACCCTGAGACTGGTCCCTCACACACTGATCCTCACATTCACACACACTGCAGCTGGGTCTGGATCACTGGACCCTGAGACTGGTCCCTCACACACTGATCCTCACATTCACACACACTTCAGCTGGGTCTGGATCACTGGACCCTGAGACTGGTCCCTCACACACTGAGCCTCACATTCACACACATTTCAGCTGTGTCTGGATCACTAGACCTTGAGACTGGTCCCTCACACACTGATCCTCACATTCATACACACTTCAGCTGGGTTTGGATCACTGGAACCTGAGACTGGTCCCTCACACACTGATCCTCACATTCACACACACTTCAGCTGGGTCTGGATCACTAGACCCTGAGACTGGTCCCTCACACACTGATCCTCACATTCATGGACACTTCAGCTGGGTCTGGATCACTGGACCCTGAGACTGGTCCCTCACACACTGAGCCTCACATTCACACAGACTTCAGCTGGGTCTGGATCACTGGACCCTGTGACTGGTCCCTCACACACTCATCCTCACATTCACACACACTTCAGCTGGGTCTGGATCACTAGACCCTGAGATTGGTCCCTCACTCACTGAGCCTCACATTCACACACACTTCAGCTGGGTCTGGATCACTGGACCCTGAGACTGGTTCCTCACACACTGATCCTCACGTTCACAAACACTGCAGCTGGGACTGGATCACTGGACCCTGAGACTGGTCCCTCACACACTGATCCTCACATTCACACACACTTCAGCTGGGTCTGGATCACTGGACCCTGAGACTGGTCCCTCCCACACTGATCCTCACATTCACACACACTTCAGCTGGGTCTGGATCACTGGACCCTGAGACTGGTCCCTCACGCACTGATCCTCACATTCACACACACTTCAGCTGGGTCTGGATCACGAGACCCAGAGACTGGTCCCTCACACACTGATCCTCACATTCACACACACTTCAGCTGGGTCTGGATCACTGGACCCTGAGACTGGTCCCTCACACACTGACCCTCACATTCACACACACTTCAGCTGGGTCTGGATCACTGGACCCTGAGACTGGTCCCTCACACACTGAGCCTCACATTCACACAGACTTCAGCTGGGTCTGGATCACTGGACCCTGAGACTGATCCCTCACACACTGATCCTCACATTCACACACACGTCAGCTGGGTCTGCATCACTGGACCCTGAGACTGGTCCCTCACACACTGACCCTCACATTCACACAAACTTCAGCTGGGTCTGGATCACTGGAACCTGAGACTGGTTCCTCACACACTGAGCCTCACATTCACACACACTTCAGCTGGTTCTGGATCACTGGACCCTGAGACTGGTCCCTCACACACTGATCCTCACATTCACACACACTTCAGCTGGGTCTGGATCACTGGACCCTGAGACTGATCCCTCACACACTGATCCTCACATTAACGCACACTTCAGCTGGGTCTGGATCACTGGACCCTGAGACTGGTCCCTCACACTCTGGTCCTCACATTCACACACACTTCAGCTGGGTATGGTTCACTAGACCCTGAGACTGGTCCCTCACACACTGATCCTCACATTCACACACACTTCAGTTGTGTCTGGATCACTAGAACCTGAGACTGGTCCCTCACACACTGAGCCTCACATTCACACACACTTCAGCTGGGTCTGGATCACTAGACCCTGAGATTGGTCCCTCACTCACTGAGCCTCACACTCACACACACTTCAGCTGGGTCTGGATCACTGGACCCTGAGACTGGTCCCTCACACACTGAGCCTCACATTCACACACACTTCAGCTGGGTCTGGATCACTGGACCCTGAGACTGGTCCCTCAAACACTGAGCCTCACATTCACACAGTCTTCAGCTGGGTCTGGATCACTAGACCCTGAGACCGGTCCCTCACACACTGAGCCTCACATTCACACACACTTCAGCTGGGTCTAGATCACTAGACCCTGAGACTGGTCCCTAACACACTGAGCCTCACATTCACACACACTTCAGCTGGGTCTGGATCACTAGACCCTGAGACTAGTCCCTCACACACTGAGCCTCACATTCACACACACTTTAGCTGGGTCTGGATCACTGGACCCTGAGACTGGTCCCTCACACACTGATCCTCACATTCACACACACTTCAGCTGGGTCTGGATCACTAGACCCGGAGACTGGTCCCGCACACACTGAGCCTCACATTCACACACACTTCAGCTGGGTCTGGATCACTAGACACTGAGACTGGTTCCTCACACACTGATCCTCACATTCACACACACTTCAGCTGGGTCTGGATCACTGGACCCTGAGACTGGTCCCTCACACACTGAGCCTCACATTCACACACACTTCAGCTGGGTCTGGATCACTAGACCCTGAGACTGGTCCCTCACACACTGAGCCTCACATTCACACACACTTCAGCTGGGTCTGGATCACTAGACACTGAGACTGGTCCCTCACACACTGAGCCTCACATTCACACACACTTCAGCTGGGTCTGGATCACTGGACCCTGAGACTGGTCCCTCACACACTGAGCCTCACATTCACACACACTTCAGCTGAGTCTGGATCACTGGACCCTGAGACTGGTCCCTCACACACTGATCCTCACATTCACATACACTTCAGCTGGGTAAGGATCACTGATCACTGAGACTGGTCCCTCACACACTGATCCTCACATTCACACACACTTCAGCTGGGTCTGGATCACTGGTCACTGAGACTGGTCCCTCACACACTGATCCTCACATTCACACACACTTCAGCTGGGTCTGGATCACTGGACACTGAGACTGGTCCCTCACACAGTGAGCCTCACATTCACACACACTTCAGCTGGGTCTGGATCACTGGACCCTGAGACTGGTCCCTCACACACTGAGCCTCACATTCACACACACTTCAGCTGGGTCTGGATCACTGGACCCTGAGACTGGTCCCTCACAGACTGAGCCTCACATTCACACACACTTCAGCTGGGTCTGGATCACGAGACCCTGAGACTGGTCCCTCACACACTGATCCTCACATTCACACACACTTCAGCTGGGTCTGGATCACTGGACCCTGAGGCTGGTTCCTCACACACTGATCCTCACATTCACACACACTTCAGCTGGGTCTGGATCACTGGATCCTGAGACTGGTCCCTCACACACTGAACCTCACATTCACACACACTTCATATGGGTCTGGATCACTAGACCCTGAGACTGGTCCCTCACACACTGAGCCTCACATTCACACATACTTCAGCAGGGTCTGGATTACTAGACCCTGAGACTGGTCCCTCACACACTGATCCTCACATTCACACACACTTCAGCTGGGTCTGGATCACTGGACCCTGAGGCTGGTTCCTCACACACTGATCCTCACATTCACACACACTTCAGCTGGGTCTGGATCACTAGACCCTGAGACTTGTTCCTCACACACTGATCCTCACATTCACACACACTTCATCTGGGTCTGGATCACTAGACCCTGAGACTGGTCCCTATCACACTGATCCTCACATTCACACACACTTCAGTTGGGTCTGGATCACTAGACAATGAGACTGGTCCCTCACACACTGAGCCTCACATTCACACACACTTCAGCTGGGTCTGGATCACTGGACCCTGAGACTGGTCCCTCACACACTGAGCCTCACATTCACACACACTTTAGCTGGGTCTGGATCACTGGACCCTGAGACTGGTCCCTCACACACTGATCCTCACATTCACACACACTTCAGCTGGGTCTGGATCACGAGACCCGGAGACTGGTCCCTCACACACTGAGCCTCACATTCACACACACTTCAGCTGGGTCTGGATCACTAGACACTGAGACTGGTTCCTCACACACTGATCCTCACATTCACACACACTTCAGCTGGGTCTGGATCACTGGACCCTGAGACTGGTCCCTCACATACTGAGCCTCACATTCACACACACTTCAGCTGGGTCTGGATCACTAGACCCTGAGACTAGTCCCTCACACACTGAGCCTCACATTCACACACACTTCAGCTGGGTCTGGATCACTAGACACTGAGACTGGTCCCTCACACACTGAGCCTCACATTCACACACACTTCAGCTGGGTCTGGATCACTGGACCCTGAGACTGGTCCCTCACACACTGAGCCTCACATTCACACACACTTCAGCTGGGTCTGGATCACTGGACCCTGAGACTGGTCCCTCACACACTGATCCTCACATTCACACACACTTCAGCTGGGTAAGGATCACTGATCACTGAGACTGGTCCCTCACACACTGATCCTCACATTCACACACACTTCAGCTGGGTCTGGATCACTGGTCACTGAGACTGGTCCCTCACACACTGATCCTCACATTCACACACACTTCAGCTGGGTCTGGATCACTGGACCCTGAGACTGGTCCCTCACACACTGAGCCTCACATTCACACACACTTCAGCTGGGTCTGGATCACTGGACCCTGAGACTGGTCCCTCACACACTGAGCCTCACATTCACACACACTTCAGCTGGGTCTGGATCACTGGACCCTGAGGCTGGTTCCTCACACACTGATCCTCACATTCACACACACTTCAGCTGGGTCTGGATCACTGGACCCTGAGACTGGTCCCTATCACACTGATCCTCACATTCACACACACTTCAGTTGGGTCTGGATCACTAGACAATGAGACTGGTCCCTCACACACTGAGCCTCACATTCACACACACTTCAGCTGGGTCTGGATCACTGGACACTGAGACTGGTCCCTCACACACTGAGCCTCACATTCACACACACTTCAGCTGGGTCTGGATCACTGGACCCTGAGACTGGTCCCTCACACACTGAGCTTCACATTCACACACACTTCAGCTGGGTCTGGATCACGAGAACCTGAGACTGGTCCCTCACACACTGATCCTCACATTCACACACACTTCAGCTGGGTCTGGATCACTAGACCCTGAGACTGCTTCCTCACACACTGATCCTCACATTCACACACACTTCATCTGGGTCTGGATCACTAGACCCTGAGACTGGTCCCTATCACACTGATCCTCACATTCACACACACTTCAGTTGGGTCTGGATCACTAGACAATGAGACTGGTCCCTCACACACTGAGCCTCACATTCACACACACTTCAGCTGGGTCTGGATCACTGGACCCTGAGACTGGTCCCTCACACACTGAGCCTCACATTCACAAACACATCAGCTGGGTCTAGATCACAGGACCCAGGAGACTGGTCCCTCACACACTGAGCCTCACATTCACACAGTCTTCAGCTGGGTCTGTATCACGAGACCCTGAGACTGGTCCCTCACACACTGATCCTCACATTCACACACACTTCAGCTGGGTCTGGTTCACTAGACCCTGAGACTGGTCCCTCACACACTGAGCCTCACATTCACACACACTTCAGCTGGGTCTGGATCACTGGACCCTGAGACTGGTCCCTCACACACTGAGCCTCACATTCACACAGTCTTCAGCTGGGTCTGGATCACGAGACCCTGAGACTGGTCCCTCACACACTGATCCTCACATTCACACACACTTCAGCTGGGTCTGGATCACTAGACGCTGAGACTGGTCCCTCACACACTGAGCCTCACATTCACACACACTTCAGCTGGGTCTGGATCACTGGACCCTGAGACTGGTCCCTCACATACTGAGCCTCACATTCACACACACTTCATCTGGGTCTAGATCACTAGACCCTGAGACTGGTCCCTCACACACTGAGCCTCACATTCGCACACACTTCAGCTGGGTCTGGATAACTGGACCCTGAGACTGGTCCCTCACACACTGATCCTCACATTCACACACACTGCAGCTGGGTCTGGTTCACTAGACCCTGAGACTGGTCCCTCACACACTGAGCCTCACATTCACACACACTTCAGCTGGGTCTGGATCACTAGACCCCTAGACTGGTCCCTCACACAATGAGCCTCACATTCACACACACTTTCGCTGGGTCTGGATCACTGGACCATGAGACTGGTCCCTCACACACTGATCCTCACATTCACACACACTGCAGCTGGGTCTGGATCACTGGACCCTGAGACTGGTCCCTCACACACTGATCCTCACATTCACACACACTTCAGCTGGGTCTGGATCACTGGACCCTGAGACTGGTCCCTCACACACTGAGCCTCACATTCACACATATTTCAGCTGTGTCTGGATCACTAGACCTTGAGACTGGTCCCTCACACACTGATCCTCACATTCATACACACTTCAGCTGGGTTTGGATCACTGGACCCTGAGACTGGTCCCTCACACACTGATCCTCACATTCACACACACTTCAGCTGGGTCTGGATCACTAGACCCTGAGACTGGTCCCTCACACACTGAGCCTCACATTCACACAGACTTCAGCTGGGTCTGGATCACTGGACCCTGTGACTGGTCCCTCACACACTCATCCTCACATTCACACACACTTCAGCTGGGTCTGGATCACTAGACCCTGAGATTGGTCCCTCACTCACTGAGCCTCACATTCACACACACTTCAGCTGGGTCTGGATCACTGGACCCTGAGACTGGTTCCTCACACACTGATCCTCACGTTCACACACACTGCAGCTGGGACTGGATCACTGGACCCTGAGACTGGTCCCTCACACACTGATCCTCACATTCACACACACTTCAGCTGGGTCTGGATCACTGGACCCTGAGACTGGTCCCTCCCACACTGATCCTCACATTCACACACACTTCAGCTGGGTCTGGATCACTGGACCCTGAGACTGGTCCCTCACACACTGACCCTCACATTCACACACACTTCAGCTGGGTCTGGATCACTGGACCCTGAGACTGGTCCCTCACACACTGAGCCTCACATTCACGCACACTTCAGCTGGGTCTGGATCACTGGACCCTGAGACTGATCCCTCACACACTGATCCTCACATTCACACACACGTCAGCTGGGTCTGCATCACTGGACCCTGAGACTGGTCCCTCACACACTGACCCTCACATTCACACAAACTTCAGCTGGGTCTGGATCACTGGAACCTGAGACTGGTCCCTCACACACTGAGCCTCACATTCACACACACTTCAGCTGGTTCTGGATCACTGGACCCTGAGACTGGTCCCTCACACACTGATCCTCACATTCACACACACTTCAGCTGGGTCTGGATCACTGGACCCTGAGACTGGTCCCTCACACTCTGGTCCTCACATTCACACACACTTCAGCTGGGTCTGGTTCACTAGACCCTGAGACTGATCCCTCACACACTGATCCTCACATTCACGCACACTTCAGCTGGGTCTGGATCACTGGACCCTGAGACTGGTCCCTCACACTCTGGTCCTCACATTCACACACACTTCAGCTGGGTATGGTTCACTAGACCCTGAGACTGGTCCCTCCCACACTGATCCTCACATTCACACACACTTCAGTTGTGTCTGGATCACTAGAACCTGAGACTGGTCCCTCACACACTGAGCCTCACATTCACACAAACTTCAGCTGGGTCTGGATCACTAGACCCTGATATTGGTCCCTCACTCACTGAGCCTCACACTCACACACACTTCAGCTGGGTCTGGATCACTGGACCCTGAGACTGGTCCCTCACACACTGAGCCTCACATTCACACACACTTCAGCTGGGTCTGGATCACTGGACCCTGAGACTGGTCCCTCAAACACTGAGCCTCACATTCACACAGTCTTCAGCTGGGTCTGGATCACTAGACCCTGAGACCGGTCCCTCACACACTGAGCCTCACATTCACACACACTTCAGCTGGGTCTAGATCACTAGACCCTGAGACTGGTCCCTCACACACTGAGCCTCACATTTACACACACTTCAGCTGGGTCTGGATCACTAGACCCTGAGACTGGTCTCTCACACACTGAGCCTCACATTCACACACACTTTAGCTGGGTCTGGATCACTGGACCCTGAGACTGGTCCCTCACACACTGATCCTCACATTCACACACACTTCAGCTGGGTCTGGATCACTAGACCCGGAGACTGGTCCCGCACACACTGAGCCTCACATTCACACACACTTCAGCTGGGTCTGGATCACTGGACCCTGAGACTGGTTCCTCACACACTGATCCTCACATTCACACACACTTCAGCTGGGTCTGGATCACTGGACCCTGAGACTGGTCCCTCACACACTGAGCCTCACATTCACACACACTTCAGCTGGGTCTGGATCACTAGACCCTGAGACTGGTCCCTCACACACTGAGCCTCACATTCACACACACTTCAGCTGGGTCTGGATCACTAGACACTGAGACTGGTCCCTCACACACTGAGCCTCACATTCACACACACTTCAGCTGGGTCTGGATCACTGGACCCTGAGACTGGTCCCTCACACACTGAGCCTCACATTCACACACACTTCAGCTGGGTCTGGATCACTGGACCCTGAGACTGGTCCCTCACACACTGATCCTCACATTCACACACACTTCAGCTGGGTAAGGATCACTGATCACTGAGACTGGTCCCTCACACACTGATCCTCACATTCACACACACTTCAGCTGGGTCTGGATCACTGGTCACTGAGACTGGTCCCTCACACACTGATCCTCACATTCACACACACTTCAGCTGGGTCTGGATCACTGGACCCTGAGACTGGTCCCTCACACACTGAGCCTCACATTCACACACACTTCAGCTGGGTCTGGATCACTGGACCCTGAGACTGGTCCCTCACACACTGAGCCTCACATTCACACACACTTCAGCTGGGTCTGGATCACGAGACCCAGAGACTGGTCCCTCACACACTGATCCTCACATTCACACACACTTCAGCTGGGTCTGGATCACTGGACCCTGAGACTGGTCCCTCACACACTGACCCTCACATTCACACACACTTCAGCTGGGTCTGGATCACTGGACCCTGAGACTGGTCCCTCACACACTGAGCCTCACATTCACACAGACTTCAGCTGGGTCTGGATCACTGGACCCTGAGACTGATCCCTCACACACTGATCCTCACATTCACACACACGTCAGCTGGGTCTGCATCACTGGACCCTGAGACTGGTCCCTCACACACTGACCCTCACATTCACACAAACTTCAGCTGGGTCTGGATCACTGGAACCTGAGACTGGTCCCTCACACACTGAGCCTCACATTCACACACACTTCAGCTGGTTCTGGATCACTGGACCCTGAGACTGGTCCCTCACACACTGATCCTCACATTCACACACACTTCAGCTGGGTCTGGATCACTGGACCCTGAGACTGATCCCTCACACACTGATCCTCACATTAACGCACACTTCAGCTGGGTCTGGATCACTGGACCCTGAGACTGGTCCCTCACACTCTGGTCCTCACATTCACACACACTTCAGCTGGGTATGGTTCACTAGACCCTGAGACTGGTCCCTCACACACTGATCCTCACATTCACACACACTTCAGTTGTGTCTGGATCACTAGAACCTGAGACTGGTCCCTCACACACTGAGCCTCACATTCACACACACTTCAGCTGGGTCTGGATCACTAGACCCTGAGATTGGTCCCTCACTCACTGAGCCTCACACTCACACACACTTCAGCTGGGTCTGGATCACTGGACCCTGAGACTGGTCCCTCACACACTGAGCCTCACATTCACACACACTTCAGCTGGGTCTGGATCACTGGACCCTGAGACTGGTCCCTCAAACACTGAGCCTCACATTCACACAGTCTTCAGCTGGGTCTGGATCACTAGACCCTGAGACCGGTCCCTCACACACTGAGCCTCACATTCACACACACTTCAGCTGGGTCTAGATCACTAGACCCTGAGACTGGTCCCTCACACACTGAGCCTCACATTCACACACACTTCAGCTGGGTCTGGATCACTAGACCCTGAGACTAGTCCCTCACACACTGAGCCTCACATTCACACACACTTTAGCTGGGTCTGGATCACTGGACCCTGAGACTGGTCCCTCACACACTGATCCTCACATTCACACACACTTCAGCTGGGTCTGGATCACTAGACCCGGAGACTGGTCCCGCACACACTGAGCCTCACATTCACACACACTTCAGCTGGGTCTGGATCACTAGACACTGAGACTGGTTCCTCACACACTGATCCTCACATTCACACACACTTCAGCTGGGTCTGGATCACTGGACCCTGAGACTGGTCCCTCACACACTGAGCCTCACATTCACACACACTTCAGCTGGGTCTGGATCACTAGACCCTGAGACTGGTCCCTCACACACTGAGCCTCACATTCACACACACTTCAGCTGGGTCTGGATCACTAGACACTGAGACTGGTCCCTCACACACTGAGCCTCACATTCACACACACTTCAGCTGGGTCTGGATCACTGGACCCTGAGACTGGTCCCTCACACACTGAGCCTCACATTCACACACACTTCAGCTGGGTCTGGATCACTGGACCCTGAGACTGGTCCCTCACACACTGATCCTCACATTCACATACACTTCAGCTGGGTAAGGATCACTGATCACTGAGACTGGTCCCTCACACACTGATCCTCACATTCACACACACTTCAGCTGGGTCTGGATCACTGGTCACTGAGACTGGTCCCTCACACACTGATCCTCACATTCACACACACTTCAGCTGGGTCTGGATCACTGGACACTGAGACTGGTCCCTCACACAGTGAGCCTCACATTCACACACACCTCAGCTGGGTCTGGATCACTGGACCCTGAGACTGGTCCCTCACACACTGAGCCTCACATTCACACACACTTCAGCTGGGTCTGGATCACTGGACCCTGAGACTGGTCCCTCACAGACTGAGCCTCACATTCACACACACTTCAGCTGGGTCTGGATCACGAGACCCTGAGACTGGTCCCTCACACACTGATCCTCACATTCACACACACTTCAGCTGGGTCTGGATCACTGGACCCTGAGGCTGGTTCCTCACACACTGATCCTCACATTCACACACACTTCAGCTGGGTCTGGATCATTGGATCCTGAGACTGGTCCCTCACACACTGAACCTCACATTCACACACACTTCATATGGGTCTGGATCACTAGACCCTGAGACTGGTCCCTCACACACTGAGCCTCACATTCACACATACTTCAGCAGGGTCTGGATTACTAGACCCTGAGACTGGTCCCTCACACACTGATCCTCACATTCACACACACTTCAGCTGGGTCTGGATCACTGGACACTGAGACTGGTCCCTCACACACTGAGCCTCACATTCACACACACTTCAGCTGGGTCTGGATCACTGGACCCTGAGACTGGTCCCTCACACACTGAGCTTCACATTCACACACACTTCAGCTGGGTCTGGATCACGAGAACCTGAGACTGGTCCCTCACACACTGATCCTCACATTCACACACACTTCAGCTGGGTCTGGATCACGAGACCCGGAGACTGGTCCCTCACACACTGAGCCTCACATTCACACACACTTCAGCTGGGTCTGGATCACTAGACACTGAGACTGGTTCCTCACACACTGATCCTCACACTCACACACACTTCAGCTGGGTCTGGATCACTGGACCCTGAGACTGGTCCCTCACATACTGAGCCTCACATTCACACACACTTCAGCTGGGTCTGGATCACTAGACCCTGAGACTAGTCCCTCACACACTGAGCCTCACATTCACACACACTTCAGCTGGGTCTGGATCACTAGACACTGAGACTGGTCCCTCACACACTGAGCCTCACATTCACACACACTTCAGCTGGGTCTGGATCACTGGACCCTGAGACTGGTCCCTCACACACTGAGCCTCACATTCACACACACTTCAGCTGGGTCTGGATCACTGGACCCTGAGACTGGTCCCTCACACACTGATCCTCACATTCACACACACTTCAGCTGGGTAAGGATCACTGATCACTGAGACTGGTCCCTCACACACTGATCCTCACATTCACACACACTTCAGCTGGGTCTGGATCACTGGTCACTGAGACTGGTCCCTCACACACTGATCCTCACATTCACACACACTTCAGCTGGGTCTGGATCACTGGACCCTGAGACTGGTCCCTCACACACTGAGCCTCACATTCACACACACTTCAGCTGGGTCTGGATCACTGGACCCTGAGACTGGTCCCTCACACACTGAGCCTCACATTCACACACACTTCAGCTGGGTCTGGATCACTGGACCCTGAGGCTGGTTCCTCACACACTGATCCTCACATTCACACACACTTCAGCTGGGTCTGGATCACTGGATCCTGAGACTGGTCCCTCACACACTGAACCTCACATTCACACACACTTCATCTGGGTCTGGATCACTAGACCCTGAGACTGGTCCCTATCACACTGATCCTCACATTCACACACACTTCAGTTGGGTCTGGATCACTAGACAATGAGACTGGTCCCTCACACACTGAGCCTCACATTCACACACACATCAGCTGGGTCTAGATCACAGGACCCAGGAGACTGGTCCCTCACACACTGAGCCTCACATTCACACAGTCTTCAGCTGGGTCTGTATCACGAGACCCTGAGACTGGTCCCTCACACACTGATCCTCACATTCACACACACTTCAGCTGGGTCTGGTTCACTAGACCCTGAGACTGGTCCCTCACACACTGAGCCTCACATTCACACACACTTCAGCTGGGTCTGGATCACTGGACCCTGAGACTGGTCCCTCACACACTGAGCCTCACATTCACACAGTCTTCAGCTGGGTCTGGATCACGAGACCCTGAGACTGGTCCCTCACACACTGATCCTCACATTCACAGACACTTCAGCTGGGTCTGGATCACTAGACGCTGAGACTGGTCCCTCACACACTGAGCCTCACATTCACACACACTTCAGCTGGGTCTGGATCACTGGACCCTGAGACTGGTCCCTCACATACTGAGCCTCACATTCACACACACTTCATCTGGGTCTAGATCACTAGACCCTGAGACTGGTCCCTCACACACTGAGCCTCACATTCGCACACACTTCAGCTGGGTCTGGATCACTGGACCCTGAGACTGGTCCCTCACACACTGATCCTCACATTCACACACACTGCAGCTGGGTCTGGATCACTGGATCCTGAGACTGGTCCCTCACACACTGATCCTCACATTCACAAACACTTCAGCTGGGTCTGGATCACTAGACACTGAGACTGGTCCCTCACACACTGAGCCTCACATTCACACACACTTCAGCTGGGTCTGGATCACTGGACCCTGAGACTAGTCCCTCACAAACTGAGCCTTACATTCACACACACTTCAGCTGGGTCTGGTTCACTAGACCCTGAGACTGGTCCCTCACACATTGAACCTCACATTCACACACACTTCAGCTGGGTCTGGATCACTAGACCCTGAGACTGGTCCCTCACACACTGATCCTCACATTCACACACACTTCAGCTGGGTCTGGATCACTAGAACCTGAGACTGGTCCCTCACACACTGAGCCTCACATTCACACACACTTCAGCTGGGTCTGGATCACTGGACCCTGAGACTGGTCCCTCACACACTGAGCCTCACATTCACACACACTTCAGCTGATTTGGATCACTGGACCCTGAGACTGGTCCCTCACACACTGATCCTCACATTCACACACACTTCAGCTGGGTCTGGATCACTGGACCCTGAGACTAGTCCCTCACAAACTGAGCCTTACATTCACACACACTTCAGCTGGGTCTGGTTCACTAGACCCTGAGACTGGTCCCTCACACATTGAACCTCACATTCACACACACTTCAGCTGGGTCTGGATCACTAGACCCTGAGACTGGTCCCTCACACACTGATCCTCACATTCACACACACTTCAGCTGGGTCTGGATCACTAGAACCTGAGACTGGTCCCTCACACACTGAGCCTCACATTCACACACACTTCAGCTGGGTCTGGATCACTGGACCCTGAGACTGGTCCCTCACACACTGAGCCTCACATTCACACACACTTCAGCTGATTTGGATCACTGGACCCTGAGACTGGTCCCTCACACACTGATCCTCACATTCACACACACTTCAGCTGGGTCTGGATCACTGGACCCTGAGACTGTTCCCTCACACACTGAGCCTCACATTCACACACACTTTCGCTGGGTCTGGATCACTGGACCCTGAGACTGGTCCCTCACACACTGATCCTCACATTCACGCACACTGCAGCTGGGTCTGGATCACTGGACACTGAGACTGGTCCCTCACACACTGATCCTCACATTCACACACACTTCAGCTGGGTCTGGATCACTGGACCCTGAGACTGGTCCCTCACACACTGAGCCTCACATTCACACACATTTCAGCTGTGTCTGGATCACTAGACCTTGAGACTGGTCCCTCACACACTGATCCTCACATTCATACACACTTCAGCTGGGTTTGGATCACTGGAACCTGAGACTGGTCCCTCACACACTGATCCTCACATTCACACACACTTCAGCTGGGTCTGGATCACTAGACCCTGAGACTGGTCCCTCACACACTGATCCTCACATTCATGGACACTTCAGCTGGGTCTGGATCACTGGACCCTGAGACTGGTCCCTCACACACTGAGCCTCACATTCACACAGACTTCAGCTGGGGCTGGATCACTGGACCCTGTGACTGGTCCCTCACACACTCATCCTCACATTCACACACACTTCAGCTGGGTCTGGATCACTAGACCCTGAGATTGGTCCCTCACTCACTGAGCCTCACATTCACACACACTTCAGCTGGGTCTGGATCACTGGACCCTGAGACTGGTTCCTCACACACTGATCCTCACGTTCACACACACTGCAGCTGGGACTGGATCACTGGACCCTGAGACTGGTCCCTCACACACTGATCCTCACATTCACACACACTTCAGCTGGGTCTGGATCACTGGACCCTGAGACTGGTCCCTCCCACACTGATCCTCACATTCACACACACTTCAGCTGGGTCTGGATCACTGGACCCTGAGACTGGTCCCTCACACACTGACCCTCACATTCACACACACTTCAGCTGGGTCTGGATCACTGGACCCTGAGACTGGTCCCTCACACACTGAGCCTCACATTCACACAGACTTCAGCTGGGTCTGGATCACTGGACCCTGAGACTGATCCCTCACACACTGATCCTCACATTCACACACACGTCAGCTGGGTCTGCATCACTGGACCCTGAGACTGGTCCCTCACACACTGACCCTCACATTCACACAAACTTCAGCTGGGTCTGGATCACTGGAACCTGAGACTGGTCCCTCACACACTGAGCCTCACATTCACACACACTTCAGCTGGTTCTGGATCACTGGACCCTGAGACTGGTCCCTCACACACTGATCCTCACATTCACACACACTTCAGCTGGGTCTGGATCACTGGACCCTGAGACTGGTCCCTCACACTCTGGTCCTCACATTCACACACACTTCAGCTGGGTCTGGTTCACTAGACCCTGAGACTGATCCCTCACACACTGATCCTCACATTCACGCACACTTCAGCTGGGTCTGGATCACTGGACCCTGAGACTGGTCCCTCACACTCTGGTCCTCACATTCACACACACTTCAGCTGGGTATGGTTCACTAGACCCTGAGACTGGTCCCTCCCACACTGATCCTCACATTCACACACACTTCAGTTGTGTCTGGATCACTGGACCCTGAGACTGGTCCCTCACACACTGATCCTCACATTCACACACACTTCAGCTGGGTCTGGATCACTGGACCCTGAGACTGGTCCCTCACACACTGAGCCTCACATTCACACAGACTTCAGCTGGGTCTGGATCACTGGACCCTGTGACTGGTCCCTCACACACTCATCCTCACATTCACACACACTTCAGCTGGGTCTGGATCACTAGACCCTGAGATTGGTCCCTCACTCACTGAGCCTCACATTCACACACACTTCAGCTGGGTCTGGATCACTGGACCCTGAGACTGGTTCCTCACACACTGATCCTCACGTTCACACACACTGCAGCTGGGACTGGATCACTGGACCCTGAGACTGGTCCCTCACACACTGATCCTCACATTCACACACACTTCAGCTGGGTCTGGATCACTGGACCCTGAGACTGGTCCCTCCCACACTGATCCTCACATTCACACACACTTCAGCTGGGTCTGGATCACTGGACCCTGAGACTGGTCCCTCACACACTGACCCTCACATTCACACACACTTCAGCTGGGTCTGGATCACTGGACCCTGAGACTGGTCCCTCACACACTGAGCCTCACATTCACACAGACTTCAGCTGGGTCTGGATCACTGGACCCTGAGACTGATCCCTCACACACTGATCCTCACATTCACACACACGTCAGCTGGGTCTGCATCACTGGACCCTGAGACTGGTCCCTCACACACTGACCCTCACATTCACACAAACTTCAGCTGGGTCTGGATCACTGGAACCTGAGACTGGTCCCTCACACACTGAGCCTCACATTCACACACACTTCAGCTGGTTCTGGATCACTGGACCCTGAGACTGGTCCCTCACACACTGATCCTCACATTCACACACACTTCAGCTGGGTCTGGATCACTGGACCCTGAGACTGGTCCCTCACACTCTGGTCCTCACATTCACACACACTTCAGCTGGGTCTGGTTCACTAGACCCTGAGACTGATCCCTCACACACTGATCCTCACATTCACGCACACTTCAGCTGGGTCTGGATCACTGGACCCTGAGACTGGTCCCTCACACTCTGGTCCTCACATTCACACACACTTCAGCTGGGTATGGTTCACTAGACCCTGAGACTGGTCCCTCCCACACTGATCCTCACATTCACACACACTTCAGTTGTGTCTGGATCACTAGAACCTGAGACTGGTCCCTCACACACTGAGCCTCACATTCACACACACTTCAGCTGGGTCTGGATCACTAGACCCTGATATTGGTCCCTCACTCACTGAGCCTCACACTCACACACACTTCAGCTGGGTCTGGATCACTGGACCCTGAGACTGGTCCCTCACACACTGAGCCTCACATTCACACACACTTCAGCTGGGTCTGGATCACTGGACCCTGAGACTGGTCCCTCAAACACTGAGCCTCACATTCACACAGTCTTCAGCTGGGTCTGGATCACTAGACCCTGAGACCGGTCCCTCACACACTGAGCCTCACATTCACACACACTTCAGCTGGGTCTAGATCACTAGACCCTGAGACTGGTCCCTCACACACTGAGCCTCACATTTACACACACTTCAGCTGGGTCTGGATCACTAGACCCTGAGACTGGTCCCTCACACACTGAGCCTCACATTCACACACACTTTAGCTGGGTCTGGATCACTGGACCCTGAGACTGGTCCCTCACACACTGATCCTCACATTCACACACACTTCAGCTGGGTCTGGATCACTAGACCCGGAGACTGGTCCCGCACACACTGAGCCTCACATTCACACACACTTCAGCTGGGTCTGGATCACTAGACACTGAGACTGGTTCCTCACACACTGATCCTCACATTCACACACACTTCAGCTGGGTCTGGATCACTGGACCCTGAGACTGGTCCCTCACACACTGAGCCTCACATTCACACACACTTCAGCTGGGTCTGGATCACTAGACCCTGAGACTGGTCCCTCACACACTGAGCCTCACATTCACACACACTTCAGCTGGGTCTGGATCACTAGACACTGAGACTGGTCCCTCACACACTGAGCCTCACATTCACACACACTTCAGCTGGGTCTGGATCACTGGACCCTGAGACTGGTCCCTCACACACTGAGCCTCACATTCACACACACTTCAGCTGGGTCTGGATCACTGGACCCTGAGACTGGTCCCTCACACACTGATCCTCACATTCACACACACTTCAGCTGGGTAAGGATCACTGATCACTGAGACTGGTCCCTCACACACTGATCCTCACATTCACACACACTTCAGCTGGGTCTGGATCACTGGTCACTGAGACTGGTCCCTCACACACTGATCCTCACATTCACACACACTTCAGCTGGGTCTGGATCACTGGACCCTGAGACTGGTCCCTCACACACTGAGCCTCACATTCACACACACTTCAGCTGGGTCTGGATCACTGGACCCTGAGACTGGTCCCTCACACACTGAGCCTCACATTCACACACACTTCAGCTGGGTCTGGATCCCTGGACCCTGAGACTGGTCCCTCACACACTGAGCCTCACATTCACACACACTTCAGCTGGGTCTGGATCACGAGACCCTGAGACTGGTCCCTCACACACTGATCCTCACATTCACACACACTTCAGCTGGGTCTGGATCACTGGACCCTGAGGCTGGTTCCTCACACACTGATCCTCACATTCACACACACTTCAGCTGGGTCTGGATCACTGGATCCTGAGACTGGTCCCTCACACACTGAACCTCACATTCACACACACTTCATCTGGGTCTGGATCACTAGACCCTGAGACTGGTCCCTCACACACTGAGCCTCACATTCACACATACTTCAGCAGGGTCTGGATTACTAGACCCTGAGACTGGTCCCTCACACACTGATCCTCACATTCACACACACTTCAGCTGGGTCTGGATCACTGGACACTGAGACTGGTCCCTCACACACTGAGCCTCACATTTACACACACTTCAGCTGGGTCTGGATCACTGGACCCTGAGACTGGTCCCTCACACACTGAGCTTCACATTCACACACACTTCAGCTGGGTCTGGATCACGAGAACCTGAGACTGGTCCCTCACACACTGATCCTCACATTCACACACACTTCAGCTGGGTCTGGATCACTGGACCCTGAGGCTGGTTCCTCACACACTGATCCTCACATTCACACACACTTCAGCTGGGTCTGGATCACTAGACACTGAGACTGGTTCCTCACACACTGATCCTCACATTCACACACACTTCATCTGGGTCTGGATCACTAGACCCTGAGACTGGTCCCTATCACACTGATCCTCACATTCACACACACTTCAGTTGGGTCTGGATCACTAGACAATGAGACTGGTCCCTCACACACTGAGCCTCACATTCACACACACTTCAGCTGGGTCTGGATCACTGGACCCTGAGACTGGTCCCTCACACACTGAGCCTCACATTCACACACACTTTAGCTGGGTCTGGATCACTGGACCCTGAGACTGGTCCCTCACACACTGATCCTCACATTCACACACACTTCAGCTGGGTCTGGATCACGAGACCCGGAGACTGGTCCCGCACACACTGAGCCTCACATTCACACACACTTCAGCTGGGTCTGGATCACTAGACACTGAGACTGGTCCCTCAGACACTGATCCTCACATTCACACACACTTCAGCTGGGTCTGGATCACTGGACCCTGAGACTGGTCCCTCACACACTGAGCCTCACATTCACACACACTTCAGCTGGGTCTGGATCACTGGACCCTGAGACTGGTCCCTCACACACTGATCCTCACATTCACACACACTTCAGCTGGGTAAGGATCACTGATCACTGAGACTGGTCCCTCACACACTGATCCTCACATTCACACACACTTCAGCTGGGTCTGGATCACTGGTCACTGAGACTGGTCCCTCACACACTGATCCTCACATTCACACACACTTCAGCTGGGTCTGGATCACTGGACCCTGAGACTGGTCCCTCACACACTGAGCCTCACATTCACACACACTTCAGCTGGGTCTGGATCACTGGACCCTGAGACTGGTCCCTCACACACTGAGCCTCACATTCACACACACTTCAGCTGGGTCTGGATCACTGGACCCTGAGACTGGTCCCTCACAGACTGAGCCTCACATTCACACACACTTCAGCTGGGTCTGGATCACGAGACCCTGAGACTGGTCCCTCACACACTGATCCTCACATTCACACACACTTCAGCTGGGTCTGGATCACTGGACCCTGAGGCTGGTTCCTCACACACTGATCCTCACATTCACACACACTTCAGCTGGGTCTGGATCACTGGATCCTGAGACTGGTCCCTCACACACTGATCCTCACATTCACACACACTTCAGCTGGGTTTGGATCACTGGACCCTGAGGCTGGTTCCTCACACACTGATCCTCACATTCACACACACTTCAGCTGGGTCTGGATCACTGGACACTGAGACTGGTCCCTCACACACTGAGCCTCACATTCACACACACTTCAGCTGGGTCTGGATCACTGGACCCTGAGACTGGTCCCTCACACACTGAGCTTCACATTCACACACACTTCAGCTGGGTCTGGATCACGAGAACCTGAGACTGGTCCCTCACACACTGATCCTCACATTCACACACACTTCAGCTGGGTCTGGATCACTGGACCCTGAGGCTGGTTCCTCACACACTGATCCTCACATTCACACACACTTCAGCTGGGTCTGGATCACTAGACCCTGAGACTGGTCCCTATCACACTGATCCTCACATTCACACACACTTCAGTTGGGTCTGGATCACTAGACAATGAGACTGGTCCCTCACACACTGAGCCTCACATTCACACACACTTCAGCTGGGTCTGGATCACTGGACCCTGAGACTGGTCCCTCACACACTGAGCCTCACATTCACACACACTTCAGCTGGGTCTAGATCACAGAACCCAGGAGACTGGTCCCTCACACACTGAGCCTCACATTCACACAGTCTTCAGCTGGGTCTGGATCACGAGACCCTGAGACTGGTCCCTCACACACTGATCCTCACATTCACACACACTTCAGCTGGGTCTGGTTCACTAGACCCTGAGACTGGTCCCTCACACACTGAGCCTCACATTCACACACACTTCAGCTGGGTCTGGATCACTGGACCCTGAGACTGGTCCCTCACACACTGAGCCTCACATTCACACAGACTTCAGCTGGGTCTGGATCACGAGACCCTGAGACTGGTCCCTCACACACTGATCCTCACATTCACACACACTTCAGCTGGGTCTGGATCACTAGACGCTGAGACTGGTTCCTCACACACTGAGCCTCACATTCACACACACTTCAGCTGGGTCTGGATCACTGGACCCTGAGACTGGTCCCTCACATACTGAGCCTCATATTCACACACACTTCATCTGGGTCTAGATCACTAGACCCTGAGACTGGTCCCTCACACACTGAGCCTCACATTCACACACACTTCAGCTGGGTCTGGATCACTAGACCCTGAGACTGGTCCCTCACACACTGAGCCTCACATTCACACACACTTCAGCTGGGTCTGGATCACTGGAGCCTGAGACTGGTCCCTCACACACTGATCCTCACATTCACACACACTTCAGCTGGGTCTGGATCACTAGACCCGGAGACTGGTCCCTCACACACTGAGCCTCACATTCACACACACTTCAGCTGGGTCTGGATCACCAGACACTGAGACTGGTTCCTCACACACTGATCCTCACATTCACACACACTTCAGCTGGGTCTGGATCACTGGAACCTGAGACTGGTCCCTCACACACTGATCCTCACATTCACACACACTGCAGCTGGGTCTGGATCACTGGACCCTGAGACTGGTCCCTCACACACTGATCCTCACATTCACAAACACTTCAGCTGGGTCTGGATCACTAGACACTGAGACTGGTCCCTCACACACTGAGCCTCACATTCACACACACTTCAGCTGGGTCTGGATCACTGGACCCTGAGACTGGTCCCTCACACACTGAGCCTCACATTCACACACACTTCAGCTGGGTCTGGATCACTGGACCCTGAGACTGGTCCCTCACACACTGATCCTCACATTCACACACACTTCAGCTGGGTAAGGATCACTGATCACTGAGACTGGTCCCTCACACACTGATCCTCACATTCACACACACTTCAGCTGGGTCTGGATCACTAGACCCCTAGACTGGTCCCTCACACAATGAGCCTCACATTCACACACACTTTCGCTGGGTCTGGATCACTGGACCCTGAGACTGGTCCCTCACACACTGATCCTCACATTCACACACACTGCAGCTGGGTCTGGATCACTGGACCCTGAGACTGGTCCCTCACACACTGATCCTCACATTCACACACACTTCAGCTGGGTCTGGATCACTGGACCCTGAGACTGGTCCCTCACACACTGAGCCTCACATTCACACACATTTCAGCTGTGTCTGGATCACTAGACCTTGAGACTGGTCCCTCACACACTGATCCTCACATTCATACACACTTCAGCTGGGTATGGATCACTGGAACCTGAGACTGGTCCCTCACACACTGATCCTCACATTCACACACACTTCAGCTGGGTCTGGATCACTAGACCCTGAGACTGGTCCCTCACACACTGATCCTCACATTCATGGACACTTCAGCTGGGTCTGGATCACTGGACCCTGAGACTGGTCCCTCACACACTGAGCCTCACATTCACACAGACTTCAGCTGGGTCTGGATCACTGGACCCTGTGACTGGTCCCTCACACACTCATCCTCACATTCACACACACTTCAGCTGGGTCTGGATCACTAGACCCTGAGATTGGTCCCTCACTCACTGAGCCTCACATTCACACACACTTCAGCTGGGTCTGGATCACTGGACCCTGAGACTGGTTCCTCACACACTGATCCTCACATTCACACACACTTCAGCTGGGTCTGGATCACTGGACCCTGAGACTGGTCCCTCCCACACTGATCCTCACATTCACACACACTTCAGCTGGGTCTGGATCACTGGACCCTGAGACTGGTCCCTCACACACTGACCCTCACATTCACACACACTTCAGCTGGGTCTGGATCACTGGACCCTGAGACTGGTCCCTCACACACTGAGCCTCACATTCACACAGACTTCAGCTGGGTCTGGATCACTGGACCCTGAGACTGATCCCTCACACACTGATCCTCACATTCACACACACGTCAGCTGGGTCTGCATCACTGGACCCTGAGACTGGTCCCTCACACACTGACCCTCACATTCACACAAACTTCAGCTGGGTCTGGATCACTGGAACCTGAGACTTGTCCCTCACACACTGAGCCTCACATTCACACACACTTCAGCTGGTTCTGGATCACTGGACCCTGAGACTGGTCCCTCACACACTGATCCTCACATTCACACACACTTCAGCTGGGTCTGGATCACTGGACCCTGAGACTGGTCCCTCACACTCTGGTCCTCACATTCACACACACTTCAGCTGGGTCTGGTTCACTAGACCCTGAGACTGATCCCTCACACACTGATCCTCACATTCACGCACACTTCAGCTGGGTCTGGATCACTGGACCCTGAGACTGGTCCCTCACACACTGGTCCTCACATTCACACACACTTCAGCTGGGTATGGTTCACTAGACCCTGAGACTGGTCCCTCCCACACTGATCCTCACATTCACACACACTTCAGTTGTGTCTGGATCACTAGAACCTGAGACTGGTCCCTCACACACTGAGCCTCACATTCACACACACTTCAGCTGGGTCTGGATCACTAGACCCTGATATTGGTCCCTCACTCACTGAGCCTCACACTCACACACACTTCAGCTGGGTCTGGATCACTGGACCCTGAGACTGGTCCCTCACACACTGAGCCTCACATTCACACACACTTCAGCTGGGTCTGGATCACTGGACCCTGAGACTGGTCCCTCAAACACTGAGCCTCACATTCACACAGTCTTCAGCTGGGTCTGGATCACTAGACCCTGAGACCGGTCCCTCACACACTGAGCCTCACATTCACACACACTTCAGCTGGGTCTAGATCACTAGACCCTGAGACTGGTCCCTCACACACTGAGCCTCACATTTACACACACTTCAGCTGGGTCTGGATCACTAGACCCTGAGACTGGTCCCTCACACACTGAGCCTCACATTCACACACACTTTAGCTGGGTCTGGATCACTGGACCCTGAGACTGGTCCCTCACACACTGATCCTCACATTCACACACACTTCAGCTGGGTCTGGATCACTAGACCCGGAGACTGGTCCCGCACACACTGAGCCTCACATTCACACACACTTCAGCTGGGTCTGGATCACTAGACACTGAGACTGGTTCCTCACACACTGATCCTCACATTCACACACACTTCAGCTGGGTCTGGATCACTGGACCCTGAGACTGGTCCCTCACACACTGAGCCTCACATTCACACACACTTCAGCTGGGTCTGGATCACTAGACCCTGAGACTGGTCCCTCACACACTGAGCCTCACATTCACACACACTTCAGCTGGGTCTGGATCACTAGACACTGAGACTGGTCCCTCACACACTGAGCCTCACATTCACACACACTTCAGCTGGGTCTGGATCACTGGACCCTGAGACTGGTCCCTCACACACTGAGCCTCACATTCACACACACTTCAGCTGGGTCTGGATCACTGGACCCTGAGACTGGTCCCTCACACACTGATCCTCACATTCACACACACTTCAGCTGGGTAAGGATCACTGATCACTGAGACTGGTCCCTCACACACTGATCCTCACATTCACACACACTTCAGCTGGGTCTGGATCACTGGTCACTGAGACTGGTCCCTCACACACTGATCCTCACATTCACACACACTTCAGCTGGGTCTGGATCACTGGACCCTGAGACTGGTCCCTCACACACTGAGCCTCACATTCACACACACTTCAGCTGGGTCTGGATCACTGGACCCTGAGACTGGTCCCTCACACACTGAGCCTCACATTCACACACACTTCAGCTGGGTCTGGATCACTGGACCCTGAGACTGGTCCCTCACACACTGAGCCTCACATTCACACACACTTCAGCTGGGTCTGGATCACGAGACCCTGAGACTGGTCCCTCACACACTGATCCTCACATTCACACACACTTCAGCTGGGTCTGGATCACTGGACCCTGAGGCTGGTTCCTCACACACTGATCCTCACATTCACACACACTTCAGCTGGGTCTGGATCACTGGATCCTGAGACTGGTCCCTCACACACTGAACCTCACATTCACACACACTTCATCTGGGTCTGGATCACTAGACCCTGAGACTGGTCCCTCACACACTGAGCCTCACATTCACACATACTTCAGCAGGGTCTGGATTACTAGACCCTGAGACTGGTCCCTCACACACTGATCCTCACATTCACACACACTTCAGCTGGGTCTGGATCACTGGACACTGAGACTGGTCCCTCACACACTGAGCCTCACATTTACACACACTTCAGCTGGGTCTGGATCACTGGACCCTGAGACTGGTCCCTCACACACTGAGCTTCACATTCACACACACTTCAGCTGGGTCTGGATCACGAGAACCTGAGACTGGTCCCTCACACACTGATCCTCACATTCACACACACTTCAGCTGGGTCTGGATCACTGGACCCTGAGGCTGGTTCCTCACACACTGATCCTCACATTCACACACACTTCAGCTGGGTCTGGATCACTAGACCCTGAGACTGGTTCCTCACACACTGATCCTCACATTCACACACACTTCATCTGGGTCTGGATCACTAGACCCTGAGACTGGTCCCTATCACACTGATCCTCACATTCACACACACTTCAGTTGGGTCTGGATCACTAGACAATGAGACTGGTCCCTCACACACTGAGCCTCACATTCACACACACTTCAGCTGGGTCTGGATCACTGGACCCTGAGACTGGTCCCTCACACACTGAGCCTCACATTCACACACACTTTAGCTGGGTCTGGATCACTGGACCCTGAGACTGGTCCCTCACACACTGATCCTCACATTCACACACACTTCAGCTGGGTAAGGATCACTGATCACTGAGACTGGTCACTCACACACTGATCCTCCCATTCACACACACTTCAGCTGGGTCTGGATCACTGGTCACTGAGACTGGTCCCTCACACACTGATCCTCACATTCACACACACTTCAGCTGGGTCTGGATCACTGGACCCTGAGACTGGTCCCTCACACACTGAGCCTCACATTCACACACACTTCAGCTGGGTCTGGATCACTGGACCCTGAGACTGGTCCCTCACACACTGAGCCTCACATTCACACACACTTCAGCTGGGTCTGGATCACTGGACCCTGAGACTGGTCCCTCACAGACTGAGCCTCACATTCACACACACTTCAGCTGGGTCTGGATCACGAGACCCTGAGACTGGTCCCTCACACACTGATCCTCACATTCACACACACTTCAGCTGGGTCTGGATCACTGGACCCTGAGGCTGGTTCCTCACACACTGATCCTCACATTCACACACACTTCAGCTGGGTCTGGATCACTGGATCCTGAGACTGGTCCCTCACACACTGAACCTCACATTCACACACACTTCATCTGGGTCTGGATCACTAGACCCTGAGACTGGTCCCTATCACACTGATCCTCACATTCACACACACTTCAGTTGGGTCTGGATCACTAGACAATGAGACTGGTCCCTCACACACTGAGCCTCACATTCTCACACACTTCAGCTGGGTCTGGTTCACTGGACCCTGAGACTGGTCCCTCACACACTGATCCTCACATTCACACACACTTCAGCTGGGTCTGGATCACTGGACCCTGAGGCTGGTTCCTCACACACTGATCCTCACATTCACACACACTTCAGCTGGGTCTGGATCACTGGACACTGAGACTGGTCCCTCACACACTGAGCCTCACATTCACACACACTTCAGCTGGGTCTGGATCACTGGACCCTGAGACTGGTCCCTCACACACTGAGCTTCACATTCACACACACTTCAGCTGGGTCTGGATCACGAGAACCTGAGACTGGTCCCTCACACACTGATCCTCACATTCACACACACTTCAGCTGGGTCTGGATCACTGGACCCTGAGGCTGGTTCCTCACACACTGATCCTCACATTCACACACACTTCAGCTGGGTCTGGATCACTAGACCCTGAGACTGGTTCCTCACACACTGATCCTCACATTCACACACACTTCATCTGGGTCTGGATCACTAGACCCTGAGACTGGTCCCTATCACACTGATCCTCACATTCACACACACTTCAGTTGGGTCTGGATCACTAGACAATGAGACTGGTCCCTCACACACTGAGCCTCACATTCACACACACTTCAGCTGGGTCTGGATCACTGGACCCTGAGACTGGTCCCTCACACACTGAGCCTCACATTCACACACACTTCAGCTGGGTCTAGATCACAGAACCCAGGAGACTGGTCCCTCATACACTGAGCCTCACATTCACACAGTCTTCAGCTGGGTCTGGATCACGAGACCCTGAGACTGGTCCCTCACACACTGATCCTCACATTCACACACACTTCAGCTGGGTCTGGTTCACTAGACCCTGAGACTGGTCCCTCACACACTGAGCCTCACATTCACACACACTTCAGCTGGGTCTGGATCACTGGACCCTGAGACTGGTCCCTCACACACTGAGCCTCACATTCACACAGTCTTCAGCTGGGTCTGGATCACGAGACCCTGAGACTGGTCCCTCACACACTGATCCTCACATTCACACACACTTCAGCTGGGTCTGGATCACTAGACGCTGAGACTGGTTCCTCACACACTGAGCCTCACATTCACACACACTTCAGCTGGGTCTGGATCACTGGACCCTGAGACTGGTCCCTCACATACTGAGCCTCATATTCACACACACTTCATCTGGGTCTAGATCACTAGACCCTGAGACTGGTCCCTCACACACTGAGCCTCACATTCACACACACTTCAGCTGGGTCTGGATCACTAGACCCTGAGACTGGTCCCTCACACACTGAGCCTCACATTCACACACACTTCAGCTGGGTCTGGATCACTGGAGCCTGAGACTGGTCCCTCACACACTGATCCTCACATTCACACACACTTAAGCTGGGTCTGGATCACTAGACCCGGAGACTGGTCCCTCACACACTGAGCCTCACATTCACACACACTTCAGCTGGGTCTGGATCACCAGACACTGAGACTGGTTCCTCACACACTGATCCTCACATTCACACACACTTCAGCTGGGTCTGGATCACTGGAACCTGAGACTGGTCCCTCACACACTGATCCTCACATTCACACACACTGCAGCTGGGTCTGGATCACTGGACCCTGAGACTGGTCCCTCACACACTGATCCTCACATTCACAAACACTTCAGCTGGGTCTGGATCACTAGACACTGAGACTGGTCCCTCACACACTGAGCCTCACATTCACACACACTTCAGCTGGGTCTGGATCACTGGACCCTGAGACTGGTCCCTCACACACTGAGCCTCACATTCACACACACTTCAGCTGGGTCTGGATCACTGGACCCTGAGACTGGTCCCTCACACACTGATCCTCACATTCACACACACTTCAGCTGGGTAAGGATCACTGATCACTGAGACTGGTCCCTCACACACTGATCCTCACATTCACACACACTTCAGCTGGGTCTGGATCACTGGTCACTGAGACTGGTCCCTCAGACACTGATCCTCACATTCACACACACTTCAGCTGGGTCTGGATCACTGGACCCTGAGACTGTTCCCTCACACACTGAGCCTCACATTCACACAAACTTCAGCTGGGTCTGGATCACTGGACCCTGAGACTGGTCCCTCACACACTGAGCCTCACATTCACACACATTTCAGCTGGGTCTGGATTACTGGACCCTGAGACTGGTCCCTCACAGACTGAGCCTCACATTCACACACACTTCAGCTGGGTCTGGATCACTAGACCCTGAGACTGGTCCCTCACACACTGATCCTCACATTCACACACACTTCAGCTGGGTCTGGATCACTGGACCCTGAGGCTGGTTCCTCACACACTGATCCTCACATTCACACACACTTCAGCTGGGTCTGGATCACTGGATCCTGAGACTGGTCCCTCACACACTGAACCTCACATTCACACACACTTCATCTGGGTCTGGATCACTAGACCCTGAGACTGGTCCCTATCAAACTGATCCTCACATTCACACACACTTCAGTTGGGTCTGGATCACGAGACAATGAGACTGGTCCCTCACACACTGAGCCTCACATTCACACACACTTCAGCTGGGTCTGGTTCACTGGACCCTGAGACTGGTCCCTCACACACTGAGCCTCAGATTCACACATACTTCAGCAGGGTCTGGATCACTGGACCCTGAGACTGGTCCTTCACACACTGAGCCTCACATTCACACATACTTCAGCAGGGTCTGGATCACTAGACCCTGAGACTGGTCCCTCACACACTGAGCCTCACATTCACACACACTTCAGCTGGGTCTGGATCACTGGACCCTGAGACTGATCCCTCACACACTGAGCCTCACATTCACACACACTTCAGCTGGGTCTGGATCACTGGACCCTGAGACTGGTCCCTCACACACTGAGCCTCACATTCACACACACTTCAGCTGGGTCTGGATCACGAGAACCTGAGACTGGTCCCTCACACACTGATCCTCACATTCACACACACTTCAGCTGGGTCTGGATCACTGGACCCTGAGGCTGGTTCCTCACACACTGATCCTCACATTCACACACACTTCAGCTGGGTCTGGATCACTAGACCCTGGGACTGGTTCCTCACACACTGATCCTCACATTCACACACACTTCATCTGGGTCTGGATCACTAGACAATGAGAATGGTCCCTCACACACTGAGCTTCACATTCACACACACTTCAGCTGGGTCTGGATCACTGGACCCTGAGACTGGTCCCTCACACACTGAGCCTCACATTCACACACACTTCAGCTGGGTCTAGATCACAGGACCCAGGAGACTGGTCCCTCACACACTGAGCCTCACATTCACACAGTCTTCAGCTGGGTCTGGATCACGAGACCCTGAGACTGGTCCCTCACACACTGATCCTCACATTCACACACACTTCAGCTGGGTCTGGATCACTGGACCCTGAGGCTGGTTCCTCACACACTGATCCTCACATTCACACACACTTCAGCTGGGTCTGGATCACTAGACCCTGAGACTGGTTCCTCACACACTGATCCTCACATTCACACACACTTCATCTGGGTCTGGATCACTAGACAATGAGAATGGTACCTCACACACTGAGCTTCACATTCACACACACTTCAGCTGGGTCTGGATCACTAGACCCTGAGACTGGTCCCTCACACACTGAGCCTCACATTCACACACACTTCAGCTGGGTCTGGATCACTGGACCCTGAGACTGGTCCCTCACACACTGAGCCTCACATTCACACACACTTCAGCTGGGTCTGGATCACTGGAACCTGAGACTGGTCCCTCACAGATTGAGCCTCACATTCACACACACTTCAGCTGGGTCTGGATCACGAGACCCTGAGACTGGTCCCTCACACACTGATCCTCACATTCACACACACTTCAGCTGGGTCTGGATCACTGGACCCTGAGGCTGGTTCCTCACACACTGATCCTCACATTCACACACACTTCAGCTGGGTCTGGATCACTGGATCCTGAGACTGGTCCCTCACACACTGAACCTCACATTCACACACACTTCATCTGAGTCTGGATCACTAGACCCTGAGACTGGTCCCTATCACACTGATCCTCACATTCACACACACTTCAGTTGGGTCTGGATCACGAGACAATGAGACTGGTCCCTCACACACTGATCCTCACATTCACACACACTTCAGCTGGGTCTGGATCACTGGACCCTGAGACTGGTCCCTCACACACTGAGCCTCACATTCACACATACTTCAGCAGGGTCTGGATCACTAGACCCTGAGACTGGTCCCTCACACACTGAGCCTCACATTCACACACACTTCAGCTGGGTCTGGATCACTGGACACTGAGACTGGTCCCTCACACACTGAGCCTCACATTCACACACACTTCAGCTGGGTCTGGATCACTGGACCCTGAGACTGGTCCCTCACACACTGAGCCTCACATTCACACACACTTCAGCTGGGTCTGGATCACGAGAACCTGAGACTGGTCCCTCACACACTGATCCTCACATTCACACACACTTCAGCTGGGTGTGGATCACTGGACCATGAGGCTGGTTCCTCACACACTGATCCTCACATTCACACACACTTCAGCTGGGTCTGGATCACTAGACCCTGAGACTGGTTCCTCACACACTGATCCTCACATTCACACACAATTCATCTGGGTCTGGATCACTGGACCCTGAGACTGGTCCCTCACACACTGAGCCTCACATTCACACACACTTCAGCTGGGTCTAGATCACAGGACCCAGGAGACTGGTCCCTCACACACTGAGCCTCACATTCACACAGTCTTCAGCTGGGTCTGGATCACGAGACCCTGAGACTGGTCCCTCACACACTGATCCTCACATTCACACACACTTCAGCTGGGTCTGGTTCACTAGACCCTGAGACTGGTCCCTCACACACTGAGCCTCACATTCACACACACTTCAGCCGGGTCTGGATCACTGGATACTGAGACTAGTCCCTCAAACAGCGAGCCTCACATTCACACACACGTCAGCTGGGTCTAGATCACAGGACCCAGGAGACTGGTCCCTCAAACACTGAGCCTCACATTCACACAGTCTTCAGCTGGGTCTGGATCACTAGACCCTGAGACTGGTCCCTCACACACTGAGCCTCACATTCACACACACTTCAGCTGGGTCTGGATCACTGGACACTGAGACTGGTTCCTCACACACTGAGCGTCACATTCACACACACTTCAGCTGGGTCTGGATCACTGGACCCTGAGACTGGTCCCTCACACAGTGATCCTCACATTCACACACACTCCAGCTGGGTCTGGATCACTGGACCCTGACATTGGTCCCTCACTCACTGACCTTCACATTCACACACACTTCAGCTGGGTCTGGATCACTAGACCCTGAGACTGGTCCCTCACACACTGATCCTCACATTCACACACACTTCAGCTGGGTCTGGATCACTAGACCCTGAGACTGGTCCCTCACACACTGATCCTCACATTCACACACACTTCAGCTGGGTCTGGATCACGAGACCCTGAGACTGGTCCCTCACACACTGATCCTCATATTCACACAATTCAGCGGGGTCTGGATCACTGGATCCTGAGACTGGTCCCTCACACATTGATCGTCACATTCACACATACTTCAGCTGGGTCTGGATCACTGGACTCTGAGACTGGTCCCTCACACACTGATCCTCACATTCACACACACTTCAGCTGGGTCTGCATCACTGGACCCTGAGACTGTTCCCTCACACACTGAGCCTCACATTCACACACACTTCAGCTGGGTCTGGATCACGAGACCCTGAGACTGGTCCCTCACACACTGATCCTCTCATTCACACACACTTCAGCTGGGTCTGGATCACTGGACCCTGAGGCTGGTTCCTCACACACTGATCCTCACATTCACACACACTTCAGCTGGGTCTGGATCACTGGATCCTGAGACTGGTCCCTCACACACTGAACCTCACATTCACACACACTTCATCTGGGTCTGGATCACTAGACCCTGAGACTGGTCCCTATCACACTGATCCTCACATTCACACACACTTCAGTTGGGTCTGGATCACGAGACAATGAGACTGGTCCCTCACACACTGAGCCTCACATTCACACACACTTCAGCTGGGTCTGGTTCAAAGGACCCTGAGACTGGTCCCTCACACACTGAGCCTCACATTCACACATACTTCAGCAGGGTCTGGATCACTAGACCCTGAGACTGGTCCCTCACACACTGAGCCTCACATTCACACACACTCAGCTGGGTCTGGATCACTGGACCCTGAGACTGGTCCCTCACACACTGAGCCTCACATTCACACACACTTCAGCTGGGTCTGGATCACGAGTCCCTGAGACTGGTCCCTCACACACTGATCCTCACATTCACACACACTTCAGCTGGGTCTGGATCACTGGACCCTGAGGCTGGTTCCTCACACACTGATCCTCACATTCACACACACTTCAGCTGGGTCTGGATCACTGGATCCTGAGACTGGTCCCTCACACACTGATCCTCACATTCACACACACTTCAGCTGGGTCTGGATCACTGCACCCTGAGACTAGTCCCTCACACACTGAGCCTCACATTCACACACACTTCAGCTGGGTCTGGATCACTGGACCCTGAGACTGGTCCCTCACACACTGAGCCTCACATTCACACACACTTCAGCTGGGTCTGGATCACTAGACCCTGAGACTGGTCCCTCACACACTGAGCCTCACATTCACACACACTTCAGCTAGGTCTGGTTCACTAGACCCTGAGACTGGTCCCTCACACACTGAGCCTCACATTCACACACACTTCAGCCGGGTCTGGATCACTGGACACTGAGACTAGTCCCTCAAACAGCGAGCCTCACATTCACACACACGTCAGCTGGGTCTAGATCACAGGACCCAGGAGACTGGTCCCTCACACACTGAGCCTCACATTCACACAGTCTTCAGCTGGGTCTGGATCACTAGACCCTGAGACTGGTCCCTCACACACTGAGCCTCACATTCACACACACTTCAGCTGGGTCTGGATCACTGGACACTGAGACTGGTTCCTCACACACTGAGCGTCCCATTCACACACACTTCAGCTGGGTCTGGATCACTGGACCCTGAGACTGGTCCCTCACACAGTGATCCTCACATTCACACACACTCCAGCTGGGTCTGGATCACTGGACCCTGAGATTGGTCCCTCACTCACTGACCTTCACATTCACACACACTTCAGCTGGGTCTGGATCACTAGACCCTGAGACTGGTCCCTCACACACTGATCCTCACATTCACACACACTTCAGCTGGGTCTGGATCACTAGACCCTGAGACTGGTCCCTCACACACTGATCCTCACATTCACACACACTTCAGCTGGGTCTGGATCACGAGACCCTGAGACTGGTCCCTCACACACTGATCCTCATATTCACACAATTCAGCGGGGTCTGGATCACTGGATCCTGAGACTGGTCCCTCACACATTGATCGTCACATTCACACATACTTCAGCTGGGTCTGGATCACTGGACTCTGAGACTGGTCCCTCACACACTGATCCTCACATTCACACACACTTCAGCTGGGTCTGCATCACTGGACCCTGAGACTGTTCCCTCACAAACTGAGCCTCACATTCACACACACTTCAGCTGGGTCTGGATCACGAGACCCTGAGACTGGTCCCTCACACACTGATCCTCTCATTCACACACACTTCAGCTGGGTCTGGATCACTGGACCCTGAGGCTGGTTCCTCACACACTGATCCTCACATTCACACACACTTCAGCTGGGTCTGGATCACTGGATCTTGAGACTGGTCCCTCACACACTGAACCTCACATTCACACACACTTCATCTGGGTCTGGATCACTAGACCCTGAGACTGGTCCCTATCACACTGATCCTCACATTCACACACACTTCAGTTGGGTCTGGATCACGAGACAATGAGACTGGTCCCTCACACACTGAGCCTCACATTCACACACACTTCAGCTGGGTCTGGTTCACTGGACCCTGAGACTGGTCCCTCACACACTGAGCCTCACATTCACACATACTTCAGCAGGGTCTGGATCACTAGACCCTGAGACTGGTCCCTCACACACTGAGCCTCACATTCACACACACTCAGCTGGGTCTGGATCACTGGACCCTGAGACTGGTCCCTCACACACTGAGCCTCACATTCACACACACTTCAGCTGGGTCTGGATCACGAGTCCCTGAGACTGGTCCCTCACACACTGATCCTCACATTCACACACACTTCAGCTGGGTCTGGATCACTGGACCCTGAGGCTGGTTCCTCACACACTGATCCTCACATTCACACACACTTCAGCTGGGTCTGGATCACTGGATCCTGAGACTGGTCCCTCACACACTGAACCTCACATTCACACACACTTCATCTGGGTCTGGCTCACTAGACCCTGAGACTGGTCCCTATCACACTGATCCTCACATTCACACACACTTCAGTTGTGTCTGGATCACTAGACCCTGAGACTGGTCCCTATCACACTGATCCTCACATTCACACACACTTCAGCTGGGTCTGGATCACTGCACCCTGAGACTGGTCCCTCACACACTGAGCCTCACATTCACACACACTTCAGCTGGGTCTGGATCACTGGACCCTGAGACTGGTCCCTCACACACTGAGCCTCACATTCACAAACACTTCAGCTGGGTCTGGATCACTAGACCCTGAGACTGGTCCCTCACACACTGAGCCTCACATTCACACACACTTCAGCTGGGTCTGGATCACTGGACCCTGAGACTGGTCCCTCACACACTGAGCCTCACATTCACACACACTTCAGCTGGGTCTGGATCACTGGACCCTGAGACTGGTCCCTCACACACTGAGCCTCACATTCACACACACTTCAGCTGGGTCTGGATCACGAGAACCTGAGACTGGTTCCTCACACACTGATCCTCACATTCACACACACTTCAGCTGGGTCTGGATCACTGGACCCTGAGGCTGGTTCCTCACACACTGATCCTCACATTCACACACACTTCAGCTGGGTCTGGATCACTAGACCCTGAGACTGGTTCCTCACACACTGATCCTCACATTCACACACACTTCATCTGGGTCTGGATCACTAGACAATGAGAATGGTCCCTCACACACTGAGCCTCACATTCACACACACTTCAGCTGGGTCTGGATCACTGGACCCTGAGACTGGTCCCTCACACACTGAGCCTCACATTCACACACACTTCAGCTGGGTCTAGATCACAGGACCCAGGAGACTGGTCCCTCACACACTGAGCCTCACATTCACACAGTCTTCAGCTGGGTCTGGATCACGAGACCCTGAGACTGGTCCCTCACACACTGATCCTCACATTCACACACACTTCAGCTGGGTCTGGTTCACTAGACCCTGAGACTGGTCCCTCACACACTGAGCCTCACATTCACACACACTTCAGCTGGGTCTGGATCACTGGACACTGAGACTAGTCCCTCAAACACCGAGCCTCACATTCACACACACTTCAGCTGGGTCTAGATCACAGGACCCAGGAGACTGGTCCCTCACACACTGAGCGTCACATTCACACACACTTCAGCTGGGTCTGGATCACTGGACCCTGAGACTGGTCCCTCACACAGTGATCCTCACATTCACACACACTCCAGCTGGGTCTGGATCACTAGACCCTGAGACTGGTCCCTCACACACTGATCCTCACATTCACACACACTTCAGCTGGGTCTGGATCACTAGACCCTGAGACTGGTCCCTCACACACTGATCCTCACATTCACACACACTTCAGCTGGGTCTGGATCACGAGACCCTGAGACTGGTCCCTCACACACTGATCCTCATATTCACACAATTCAGCGGGGTCTGGATCACTGGACCCTGAGACTGGTCCCTCACACATTGATCGTCACATTCACACATACTTCAGCTGGGTCTGGATCACTGGACTCTGAGACTGGTCCCTCACACACTGATCCTCACATTCACACACACTTCAGCTGGGTCTGGATCACTGGACCCTGAGACTGTTCCCTCACACACTGAGCCTCACATTCACACAAACTTCAGCTGGGTCTGGATCACTGGACCCTGAGACTGGTCCCTTACACACTGAGCCTCACATTCACACACACTTCAGCTGGGTCTGGATCACTGGACCCTGAGACTGGTCCCTCACAGACTGAGCCTCACATTCACACACACTTCAGCTGGGTCTGGATCACGAGACCCTGAGACTGGTCCCTCACACACTGATCCTCACATTCACACACACTTCAGCTGGGTCTGGATCACTGGATCCTGAGACTGGTCCCTCACACACTGAACCTCAC
Source organism: Pristiophorus japonicus (assembly GCF_044704955.1). Classification (NCBI taxonomy): domain Eukaryota; kingdom Metazoa; phylum Chordata; class Chondrichthyes; family Pristiophoridae; genus Pristiophorus; species Pristiophorus japonicus. The sequence goes on along the minus strand of NW_027254835.1, from coordinate 632,347 downwards.
ATTCACACACACTTCATCTGGGTCTGGATCACTAGACCCTGAGACTGGTCCCTATCACACTGATCCTCACATTCACACACACTTCAGTTGGGTCTGGATCACGAGACAATGAGACTGGTCCCTCACACACTGAGCCTCACATTCACACACACTTCAGCTGGGTCTGGTTCACTGGACCCTGAGACTGGTCCCTCACACACTGAGCCTCACATTCACACATACTTCAGCAGGGTCTGGATCACTAGACCCTGAGACTGGTCCCTCACACACTGATCCTCACATTCACACACACTTCAGCTGGGTCTGGATCACTGGACCCTGAGACTGGTCCCTCACACAGTGATCCTCACATTCACACACACTCCAGCTGGGTCTGGATCACTGGACCCTGAGATTGGTCCCTCACTCACTGACCCTCACATTCACACACACTTCAGCTGGGTCTGGATCACGAGACCCTGAGACTGGTCCCTCACACACTGATCCTCACATTCACACACACTTCAGCTGGGTCTGGATCACTAGACCCTGAGACTGATCCCTCACACACTGATCCTCACATTCACACACACTTCAGCTGGGTCTGGATCACGAGACCCTGAGACTGGTCCCTCACACACTGATCCTCATATTCACACACACTTCAGCGGGGTCTGGATCACTGGACCCTGAGACTGGTCCCTCACACATTGATCGTCACATTCTCACACACTTCAGCTGGGTCTGGATCACTGGACTCTGAGACTGGTCCCTCACACACTGATCCTCACATTCACACACACTTCAGCTGGGTCTGGATCACTGGACCCTGAGACTGGTCCCTCACACACTGAGCCTCACATTCACACACATTTCAGCTGGGTCTGGATCACTAGACCTTGAGACTGGTCCCTCACACACTGATCCTCACATTCATTCACACTTCAGCTGGGTTTGGATCACTGGACCCTGAGACTGGTCCCTCACACACTGATCCTCACATTCACACACACTTCAGCTGGGTCTGGATCACTAGACCCTGAGACTGGTCCCTCACACACTGATCCTCACATTCATGGACACTTCAGCTGGGTCTGGATCACTGGAGTCTGAGACTTGTCCCTCACACACTGAGCCTCACATTCACACAGACTTCAGCTGGGTCTGGATCACTGGACCCTGAGACTGGTCCCTCACACACTCATCCTCACATTCACACACACTTCAGCTGGGTCTGGATCACTAGACCCTGAGATTGGTCCCTCACTCACTGAGCCTCACATTCACACACACTTCAGCTGGGTCTGGATCACTGGACCCTGAGACTGGTCCCTCACACACTGATCCTCACATTCACACACACTGCAGCTGGGACTGGATCACTGGACCCTGAGACTGGTACCTCACACACTGATCCTCACATTCACACACACTTCAGCTGGGACTGGATCCCTGGACCCTGAGTCTGGTCGCTCCCACACTGATCCTCACATTCACACACACTTCAGCTGGGTCTGGATCACTGGACGCTGAGACTGGTCCCTCACACATTGAGCCTCACATTCACACACACGTCAGCTGGGTCTGGATCACTGGACCGTGAGCCTAGTCCCTCACACACTGATCCTCACATTCACAAACACTTCAGCTGGGACTGGATCACTAGACCCTGAGACAGGTCCCTCACACACTGATACTCATATTCACACACACTTCAGCTGGGTCTGGATCACGAGACCCTGAGACTGGTCCCTCACATACTGAGCCTCACATTCACACACACACTTCAGCTGGGTCTGGATCACTGGACCCTGAGACTGGTCCCTCACACACTGATCCTCACATTCACACACACTTCAGGTGGGTCTGGATCACTAGACACTGAGACTGGTCCCTCACACACTGATCCTCACATTCAGAGACATTTCAGCTGGGTCTGGATCACTAGACCCTGAGACTGGTCCCTCACACACTGATTCTCACATTCACACACACTTCAGCTGGGTCTGGATCACTAGACCCTGAGACTGGTCCCTCACACACTGATCATCACATTCACACACACTTCAGCTTGTTCTGGATCACGTGACCCTGAGACTGGTCCCTCACACACTGACCCTCACATTCACTCACACTTCAGCTGGGTCTGGATCACTGGACCCTGAGACTGGTCCCTCACACACTGACCCTCACATTCACACACACTTCAGCTGGGTCTGGATCACTGGACCCTGAGACTGGTCCCTCACACACTGAGCCTCACATTCACACAGACTTCAACTGGGTCTGGATCACTGGACCCTGAGACTGGTCCCTCACACACTGATCCTCACATTCACACACATGTCAGCTGGGTCTGGATCACTGGACCCTGAGACTGGTCCCTCACACACTGACCCTCACATTCACACACACTTCAGCTGGGTCTGGATCACTGGACCCTGAGACTGGTCCCTCACACACTGAGCCTCACATTCACACACACTTCAGCTGGTTCTGGATCACTGGACCCTGAGACTGGTCCCTCACACACTGATCCTCACATTCACACACACTTCAGCTGGGTCTGGATCACTGGACCCTGAGACTGGTCCCTCACACACTGAGCCTCACATTCACACACACTTCAGCTGGGTCTGGATCACGAGACCCTGAGACTGGTCCCTCACACACTGAGCCTCACATTCACACACACTTCAGCTGGGTCTGGATTACTGGACCCTGAGACTGGACCCTCACACACTGAACCTCACATTCACACACACTTCAGCTGGGTCTGGATCACGAGACCATGAGACTGCTCCCTCACACACTGAGCCTCACATTCACACACACTTCAGCTGGGTCTGGATCACTGGTCCCTGAGACTGGTCCCTCACACACTGATCCTCACATTCACACACACTTCAGCTGGGTCTGGATCACTGATCACTGAGACTGGTCCCTCACACACTGATCCTCACATTCACACACACTTCAGCTGGGTCTGGATCACTGGACACTGAGACTGGTCCCTCACACACTGAGCCTCACATTCACACACACTTCAGCAGGGTCTGGATCACTAGACCCTGAGACTGGTCCCTCAACCACTGATCCTCACATTCACACACACTTCAGCTGGGTCTGGATCACTGGACCCTGAGACTGGTCCCTCACACACTGAGCCTCACATTCACACACACTCAGCTGGGTCTGGATCACTGGACCCTGAGACTGGTCCCTCACGCACTGAGCCTCACATTCACACACACTTCAGCTGGGTCTGGATCACGAGACCCTTAGACTGGTCCCTCACACACTGATCCTCACATTCACACACACTTCAGCTGGGTCTGGATCACTGGACCCTGAGGCTGGTTCCTCACACACTGATCCTCACATTCACACACACTTCAGCTGGGTCTGGATCACTGGACCCTGAGGCTGGTTCCTCACACACTGATCCTCACATTCACACACACTTCATCTGGGTCTGGATCACTAGACCCTGAGACTGGTCCCTATCACACTGATCCTCACATTCACACACACTTCAGTTGGGTCTGGATCACTCGACAATGAGACTGGTCCCTCACACACTGAGCCTCACATTCACACACACTTCAGCTGGGTCTGGTTCACTGGACCCTGAGACTGGTCCCTCACACACTGAGCCTCACATTCACACACACTTCAGCTGGGTCTGGATCACTGGACCCTGAGACTGGTCCCTCACACACTGAGCCTCACATTCACACACACTTCAGCTGGGTCTGGATCACTAGACCCTGAGACTGGTCCCTATCACACTGATCCTCACATTCACACACACTTCAGTTCGGTCTGGATCACTAGACATTGAGACTGGTCCCTCACACACTGAGCCTCACATTCACACACACTTCAGCTGGGTCTGGATCACTGGACCCTGAGACTGGTCCCTCACACCCTGAGCCTCACATTCACACACACTTCAGCTGGGTCTAGATCACAGGACCCAGGAGACTGGTCCCTCACACACTGAGCCTCACATTCACACAGTCTTCAGCTGGGTCTGGATCACGAGACCCTGAGACTGGTCCCTCACACACTGATCCTCACATTCACACACACTTCAGCTGGGTCTGGATCACTAGACCCTGAGACTGGTCCCTCACACACTGAGCCTCACATTCACACACACTTCAGCTGGGTCTGGATCACTGGACCCTGAGACTAGTCCCTCACACACTGAGCCTCACATTCACACACACTTCAGCTGGGTCTGGATCACGAGACCCTGAGACTGGTCCCTCACACACTGATCCTCACATTCACACACACTTCAGCTGGGTCTGGATCACTGGACCCTGAGACTGGTCCCTCACACACTGATCCTCACATTCACACACCCTTCAGCTGGGTCTGGATCACGAGACCCTGAGACTGGTCCCTCACACACTGAGCCTCACATTCACACACACTGCAGCTGGGTCTGGATCACTGGACCCTGAGACTGGTCCCTCACACACTGAGCCTCACATTCACACACACTTCAGCTGGGTCTGGATCACTAGACACTGAGACTGGTTCCTCACACACTGATCCTCACATTCACACACACTTCAGCTGGGTCTGGATCACTGGACCCTGAGACTGGTCCCTCACACACTGAGCCTCACATTCACACACACTTCAGCTGGGTCTGGATCACGAGACCCTGAGACTGGTCCCTCACACACTGAGCCTCACATTCACACACACTTCAGCTGGGTCTGGATCACTGGACACTGAGACTGGTCCCTCACACACTGAGCCTCACATTCACACACACTTCAGCTGGGTCTGGATCAGTGGACCCTGAGACTGGTCCCTCACACACTGAGCCTCACATTCACACACACTTCAGCTGGGTCTGGATTACTGGACCGTGAGACTGGTCCCTCACACAATGATCCTCACATTCACACACACTTCAGCTGGGTCTGGATGACTGGACCCTGAGGCTGGTTCCTCACACACTGATCCTCACATTCACACACACTTCAGCTGGGTCTGGATCACTAGACACTGAGACTGGTCCCTCACACACTGAGCCTCACATTCACACACACTTCAGCTGGGTCTGGATCACTGGACCCTGAGACTGGTCCCTCACTCACTGAGCTTCACATTCACACACACTTCAGCTGGGTCTGGATCACTAGACCCTGAGACTGGTCCCTCACACACTGAGCCTCACATTCACACACAATTCAGCTGGGTCTGGATCACTGGACCCTGAGACTGGTCCCTCACACACCGAGCCTCACATTCACACACACTTCAGCTGGGTCTGTATCACTGGATCCTGAGACTGGTCCCTCACACACTGATCCTCACATTCACACACACTTCAGCTGGGACTGGATCACTATACCCTAAGACTGGTCCCTCACACACTGAGCCTCACATTCACACACACTTCAGCTGGGTCTGGATCACTGGACCCTGAGGCTGGTCCCTCACACACTGATCCTCACATTCACACATACTTCAGCTGGGTCTGGATCACTAGACCCTGAGACTGGTCCCTCAAACACTGAGCCTCACATTCACACACACTTCAGCTGGGTCTGGATCAATGGACCCTGTGACTGGTCCCTCACACACTGATCCTCACATTCACACACACTTCAGCTGGGTGTGGATCACGAGATCCTGAGACTGGTCCCTCACACACTGAACCTCACATTCACACACACTTCAGCTGGGTTTGGATCAGTGGACCCTGAGACTGGTCCCTCACACACTGAGCCTCACATTCACACAGTCTTCAGCTGGGTCTGGATCACTAGACCCTGAGACTGGAACCCTCACACACTGAGCCTCACATTCACACACACTTCAGCTGGGTCTGGATCACGAGACACTGAGACTGGTTCCTCACATACTGAGCGTCACATTCACACACAATTCAGCTGGGTCTGGATCACTGGACCCTGAGACTGGTCCCTCACACACTGAGTCTCACATTCACACAGTCTTCAGCTGGGTCTGGATCACGAGACCCTGAGACTGGTCCCTCAAACACTGATCCTCACATTCACACACACTTCAGCTGGGTCTGGATCACTAGACCCTGAGACTGGTCCCTCACACACTGAGGCTCACATTCACACACACTTCAGCTGGGTCTGGATCACTGGACCCTGAGACTGGTCCCTCACACACTGAGCCTCACATTCACACACACTTCAGCTGGGTCTAGTTCACAGGACCCAGGAGACTGGTCCCTCACACACTGAGCCTCACATTCACACAGTCGTCAGCTTGGTCTGGATCACTAGACCCTGAGACTGGTCCCTCTCACACTGAGCCTCACATTCACACACACTTCAGCTGGGTCTGGATCACTAGACCCGGAGACTGGTCCCTCACACACTGAGCCTCACATTCACACACACTTCAGCTGGGTCTGGATCACTGGACCCTGAGGCTGGTTCCTCACACACTGATCCTCACATTCAAACACACTTCAGCTGGGTCTGGATCACTGGATCCTTAGACTGGTCCCTCACACACTGAACCTCACATTCACACACACTTCAGCTGGGTCTGGATCACTAGACCCTGAGACTGGTTCCTATCACACTGATCCTCACATTCACACACACTTCTGTTGGGTCTGGATCACTAGACAATGAAACTGGTCCCTCACACACTGAGCCTCACATTCACACACACTTCAGCTGGGTCTGGATCACTGGACCCTGAGACTGGTCCCTCACACACTGAGCCTCACATTCACACACACTTCAGCTGGGTCTAGATCACAGGACCCATGAGACTGGTCCCTCACACACTGAGCCTCACATTCACACAGTCTTCAGCTGGGTCTGGATCACGAGACCCTGAGACTGGTCCCTCACACACTGATCCTCACATTCACACACACTTCAGCTGGGTCTGGATCACGAGACCCTGAGACTGGTCCCTCACACACTGAGCCTCACATTCACACACACTTCAGCTGGGTCTGGATCACTGGATCCTGAGAAAGGTCCCTCACACACTGAGCCTCACATTCACACATACTTCAGCTGGGTCTAGAACACAGGACCCAGGAGACTGGTCCCTCACGCACTGAGCCTCACATTCACACAGTCTTCAGCTGGCCCTGGATCACTAGACCCTGAGACTGGTCCCTCACACACTGAGCCTCACATTCACACACACTTCAGCTGGGTCTGGATCACTGGACCCTGAGACTGGTCCCTCACACACTGAGCCTCACATTCACACAGACTTCAGCTGGGTCTGGATCACGAGACCCTGAGACTGGTCCCTCACACACTGATCCTAACATTCACACACACTTCAGCTGGGTCTGGATCACTAGACCCTGAGACTGGTCCCTCACACACTGAGCCTCACATTCACACACACTTCAGCTGGGTCTGGATCACTGGACCCTGAGACTGGTCCCTCACACACTGAGCCTCACATTCACACACACTTCAGCTGGGTCTAGATCACAGGACCCTGAGACTGGTCCCTCACACACTGAGCTTCACATTCACACAGTCTTCAGCTGGGTCTGGATCACTAGACCCTGAGACTGGTCCCTCACACACTGAGCCTCACATTCACACACACTTCAGCTGGGTCTGGATCACTGGACCCTGAGACTGGTCCCTCACACACTGATCCTCACATTCACACACACTTCAGCTGGGTCTGGATCACTAGACCCGGAGACTGGTCCCTCACACACTGATCCTCACATTCACACACACTTCAGCTGGGTCTGGATCACTAGACCCTGAGACTGGTCCCTCACACACTGATCCTCACATTCACACACACTTCAGCTGGGTCTGGATCACTGGACCCTGAGACTGGTCCCTCACACACTGATCCTCACATTCACACACACTTCAGCTGGGTCTGGATCACTGGACCCTGAGACTGGTCCCTCACACACTGAGCCTCACATTCACACACACTTCAGCTGGGTCTGGATCACGGGACCCTGAGACTGGTCCCTCACACGCTGATCCTCACATTCACACACACTTCAGCTGGGTCTGGATGACTGGACCCTGAGGCTGGTTCCTCACACACTGATCCTCACATTCACACACACTTCAGCTAGGTCTGGATCACTTGACCCTGAGACTGGTCCCTCACACACTGATCCTCACATTCACACACACTTCAGTTGGGTCTGAATCACTAGACCCTGAGACTGGTCCCTCACACACTGAGCCTCACATTCACACACACTTCAGCTGGGTCTGGATCACTGGACCCTGAGACTGGTCCCTCACACACTGAGCCTCACATTCACACACACTTCAGCTGGGTCTAGATCACAGGACCCAGGAGACTGGTCCCTCACACACTGAGCCTCACATTCACACAGTCTTCAGCTGGGTCTGGATCACTAGACCCTGAGACTGGTCCCTCACACACTGATCCTCACATTCACACACACTTCAGCTGGGTCTGGATCACTAGACCCTGAGACTGGTCCCTCACACACTGAGCCTCACATTCACACACAATTCAGCTGGGTCTGGATCACTGGACCCTGAGACTGGTCCCTCACACACCGAGCCTCACATTCACACACACTTCAGCTGGGTCTGTATCACTGGATCCTGAGACTGGTCCCTCACACACTGATCCTCACATATACACACACTTCAGCTGGGTCTGGATCACTAGACCCTGAGACTGGTCCCTCACACACTGAGCCTCACATTCACACACACTTCAGCTGGGTCTGGATCACTGGACCCTGAGGCTGGTCCCTCACACACTGATCCTCACATTCACAAACACTTCAGCTGGGTCTGGATCAATGGACCCTGTGACTGGTCCCTCACACACTGAGCCTCACATTCACACACACTTCAGCTGGGTCTGGATCACGAGACCCTGAGACTGGTCCCTCACACACTGATCCTCACATTCACACACACTTCAGCTGGGTCTGGATCACTAGACCTGAGACTGGTCCCTCACACACTGAGCCTCACATTCACACACACTTCAGCTGGGTCTGGATCACTGGACCCTGAGACTGGTCCCTCACACACTGAGCCTCACATTCACACACACTTCAGCTGGGTCTAGATCACAGGACCCTGAGACTGGTCCCTCACACACTGAGCTTCACATTCACACAGTCTTCAGCTGGGTCTGGATCACGGGACCCTGAGACTGGTCCCTCACACACTGATCCTCACATTCACACACACTTCAGCTGGGTCTGGATCACTAGACCCGGAGACTGGTCCCTCAGACACTGATCCTCACATTCACACACACTTCAGCTGGGTCTGGATCACTAGACCCTGAGACTGGTCCCTCACACATTGATCCTCACATTCACACACACTTCAGCTGGGTCTGGATCACTGGACCATGAGACTGGTCCCTCACACACTGATCCTCACATTCACACACACTTCAGCTGAGTCTGGATCACTGGACCCTGAGACTGGTCCCTCACACACTGATCCTCACATTCACACACACTTCAGCTGGGTCTGGATCACTGGACCCCGAGACTGGTCCCTCACACGCTGATCCTCACATTCACACACACTTCAGCTGTGTCTGGATGACTGGACCCTGAGGCTGGTTCCTCACACACTGATCCTCACATTCACACACACTTCAGCTGGGTCTGGATCACTAGACCCTGAGACTGGTCCCTCACACACTGATCCTCACATTCACACACACTTCAGCTGGGTCTGAATCACCAGACCCTGAGACTGGTCCCTCACACACTGAGCCTCACATTCACACACACTTCAGCTCGTTCTGGATCACTGGACCCTGAGACTGGTCCCTCACACACTGAGCCTCACATTCACACACACTTCAGCTGGGTCTAGATCACAGGACCCAGGAGACTGGTCCCTCACACACTGAGCCTCACATTCACACAGTCTTCAGCTGGGTCTGGATCACGAGACCCTGAGACTGGTCCCTCACACACTGATTCTCACATTCACACACACTTCAGCTGGGTCTGGATCACTAGACCCTTAGACTGGTCCCTCACACACTGAGCCTCACATTCACACACAATTCAGCTGAGTCTGGATCACTGGACCCTGAGACTGGTCCCTCACACACCGAGCCTCACATTCACACACACTTCAGCTGGGTCTGTATCACTGGATCCTGAGACTGGTCCCTCACACACTGATCCTCACTTATACACACACTTCAGCTGGGTCTGGATCACTAGACCCTGAGACTGGTCCCTCACACACTGAGCCTCACATTCACACACACTTCAGCTGGGTCTGGATCACTGGACCCTGAGGCTGGTCCCTCACACACTGATCCTCACATTCACAAACACTTCAGCTGGGTCTGGATCAATGGACCCTGTGACTGGTCCCTCACACACTGAGCCTCACATTCACACACACTTCAGCTGGGTGTGGATCACGAGACCCTGAGACTGGTCCCTCACACACTGATCCTCACATTCATACACACTTCAGCTGGGTTTGGATCAGTGGACCCTGAGACTGGTCCCTCACACACTGAGCCTCACATTCACACACACTTCAGCTGCGTCTGGATCACTGGACCCTGAGACAGGTCCCTCACACACTGAGCCTCACATTCGCACACACTTCAGCTGGCTCTGGATCATTAGACCCTGAGACAGGTCCCTCACACACTGATCCTCACATTCACACACACTTCAGCTGGGTCTGGATCACTGGACCCTGAGACTGGTCCCTCACACACTGAGCCTCACATTCACACACACTTCAGCTGGGTCTGGATCACTAGACCCTGAGGCTGGTCCCTCACACACTGAGCCTCACATTGACACACACTTCAGCTGGGTCTGGATCACTAGACCCTGAGACTGGTCCCTCACACACTGATCCTCACATTCACACACACTTCAGTTGGGTCTGGATCACGAGACCCTGAGACTGGTCCCTCACACACTGATCCTAACATTCACACACACTTCAGCTGGGTCTGGATCACTAGACCCTGAGACTGGTCCCTCACACACTGAGCCTCACATTCACACACACTTCAGCTGGGTCTGGATCACTGGACCCTGAGACTGGTCCCTCACACACTGAGCCTCACATTCACACACACTTCAGCTGGGTCTAGATCACAGGACCCTGAGACTGGTCCCTCACACACTGAGCTTCACATTCACACAGTCTTCAGCTGGGTCTGGATCACTAGACCCTAAGACTGGTCCCTCACACTCTGAGCCTCACATTCACACACACTTCAGCTGGGTCTGGATCACTGGACCCTGAGACTGGTCCCTCACACACTGATCCTCACATTCACACACACTTCAGCTGGGTCTGGATCACTAGACCCGGAGACTGGTCCCTCACACACTGATCCTCACATTCACACACACTTCAGCTGGGTCTGGATCACTAGACCCTGAGACTGGTCCCTCACACACTGATCCTCACATTCACACACACTTCTGCTGGGTCTGGATCACTGGACCCTGAGACTGGTCCCTCACACACTGATCCTCACATTCACACACACTTCAGCTGGGTCTGGATCACTGGACCCTGAGACTGGTCCCTCACACACTGAGCCTCACATTCACACACACTTCAGCTGGGTCTGGATCACGGGACCCTGAGACTGGTCCCTCACACGCTGATCCTCACATTCACACAAACTTCAGCTGGGTCTGGATGACTGGACCCTAAGCCTGGTTCCTCACACACTGATCCTCACATTCACACACACTTCAGCTAGGTCTGGATCACTTGACCCTGAGACTGGTCCCTCACACACTGATCCTCACATTCACACACACTTCAGTTGGGTCTGAATCACTAGACCCTGAGACTGGTCCCTCACACACTGAGCCTCACATTCACACACACTTCAGCTGGGTCTGGATCACAACCCTGAGACTGGTCCCTCACACACTTAGCCTCACATTCACACACACTTCAGCTGGGTCTAGATCACAGGACCCAGGAGACTGGTCCCTCACACACTGAGCCTCACATTCACACAGTCTTCAGCTGGGTCTGGATCACTACACCCTGAGACTGGTCCTTCACAGACTGATCCTCACATTCACACACACTTCAGCTGGGTCTGGATCACTAGACCCTGAGACTGGTCCCTCACACACTGAGCCTCACATTCACACACAATTCAGCTGGGTCTGGATCACTGGACCCTGAGACTGGTACCTCACACACCGAGCCTCACATTCACACACACTTCAGCTGGGTCTGTATCACTGGACCCTGAGACTGGTCCCTCACACACTGATCCTCACATTCACACACACTTCAGCTGGGTCTGGATCACTAGACCCTGAGACTGGTCCCTCACACACTGAGCCTCACATTCACACACAATTCAGCTGAGTCTGGATCACTGGACCCTGAGACTGGTCCCTCACACACCGAGCCTCACATTCACACACACTTCAGCTGGGTCTGTATCACTGGATCCTGAGACTGGTCCCTCACACACTGATCCTCACATATACACACACTTCAGCTGGGTCTGGATCACTAGACCCTGAGACTGGTCCCTCACACACTGAGCCTCACATTCACACACACTTCAGCTGGGTCTGGATCACTGGACCCTGAGGCTGGTCCCTCACACACTGATCCTCACATTCACAAACACTTCAGCTGGGTCTGGATCAATGGACCCTGTGACTGGTCCCTCACACACTGAGCCTCACATTCACACACACTTCAGCTGGGTCTGGATCACTAGACCCTGAGACTGGTCCCTCACACACTGATCCTCACATTCACACACACTTCAGCTGGGTCTGGATCACTAGACCTGAGACTGGTCCCTCACACACTGAGCCTCACATTCACACACACTTCAGCTGGGTCTGGATCACTGGACCCTGAGACTGGTCCCTCACAAACTGAGCCTCACATTCACACACACTTCCGCTGGGTCTAGATCACAGGACCCTGAGACTGGTCCCTCACACACTGAGCTTCACATTCACACAGTCTTCAGCTGGGTCTGGATCACGGGACCCTGAGACTGGTCCATCACACACTGATCCTCACATTCACACACACTTCAGCTGGGTCTGGATCACTGGACCATGAGACTGGTCCCTCACACACTGATCCTCACATTCACACACACTTCAGCTGGGTCTGGATCACGAGACCCTGAGACTGGACCCTCACACACTGATCCTCACATTCACACACACTTCAGCTGGGTCTGGATCACTGGACCATGAGACTGGTCCCTCACACACTGATCCTCACATTCACACACACTTCAGCTGAGTCTGGATCACTGGACCCTGAGACTGGTCCCTCACACGCTGATCCTCACATTCACACACACTTCAGCTGGGTCTGGATGACTGGACCCTGAGGCTGGTTCCTCACACACTGATCCTCACATTCACACACACTTCAGCTGGGTCTGGATCACTAGACCCTGAGACTGGGCCCTCACACACTGATCCTCACATTCACACACACTTCAGTTGGGTCTGAATCACCAGATCCTGAGACTGGTCCCTCACACACTGAGCCTCACATTCACACACACTTCAGCTGGGTCTGGATCACTGGACCCTGAGACTGGTCCCTCACACACTGAGCCTCACATTCACACACACTTCAGCTGGGTCTAGATCACAGGACCCAGGAGACTGGTCCCTCACACACTGAGCCTCACATTCACACAGTCTTCAGCTGGGTCTGGATCACTAGACCCTGAGACTGGTCCCTCACACACTGAGCCTCACATTCACACACAATTCAGCTGAGTCTGGATCACTGGACCCTGAGACTGGTCCCTCACACACCGAGCCTCACATTCACACACACTTCAGCTGGGTCTGTATCACTGGATCCTGAGACTGGTCCCTCACACACTGATCCTCACTTATACACACACTTCAGCTGGGTCTGGATCACTAGACCCTGAGACTGGTCCCTCACACACTGAGCCTCACATTCACACACACTTCAGCTGGGTCTGGATCACTGGACCCTGAGGCTGGTCCCTCACACACTGATCCTCACATTCACAAACACTTCAGCTGGGTCTGGATCAATGGACCCTGTGACTGGTCCCTCACACACTGAGCCTCACATTCACACACACTTCAGCTGGGTGTGGATCACGAGACCCTGAGACTGGTCCCTCACACACTGATCCTCACATTCATACACACTTCAGCTGGGTTTGGATCAGTGGACCCTGAGACTGGTCCCTCACACACTGAGCCTCACATTCACACACACTTCAGCTGCGTCTGGATCACTGGACCCTGAGACAGGTCCCTCACACAGTGAGCCTCACATTCGCACACACTTCAGCTGGCTCTGGATCATTAGACCCTGAGACAGGTCCCTCACACACTGATCCTCACATTCACACACACTTCAGCTGGGTCTGGATCACTGGACCCTGAGACTGGTCCCTCACACACTGAGCCTCACATTCACACACACTTCAGCTGGGTCTGGATCACTAGACCCTGAGGCTGGTCCCTCACACACTGAGCCTCACATTCACACAAACTTCAGCTGGGTCTGGATCACTAGACCCTGAGACTGGTCCCTCACACACTGAGCCTCACATTCACACACACTTCAGCTGGGTCTGAATTACTGGACCCTGAGACTGGTTCCTCACACACTGAGCCTCACATTCACACAAACTTCAGCTGGGTCTGGATCACTGGACCCTGAGGCTGGTTCCTCACACACTGATCCTCACATTCACACACACTTCAGCTGGGTCTGGATCACTAGATCCGGAGACTGGTCCCTCACACACTGAGCCTCACATTCACACACACTTCAGCTGGGTCTGGATCACTAGACACTGAGTCTGGTTCCTCACACAATGAGCGTCACATTCACACACACTTCAGCTGGGTCTGGATCACTGGACCCTGAGACTGGTCCCTCACACACTGAGCCTCACATTCACACACACTTCAGCTGGGTCTGGATCATGAGACACTGAGACTGGTCCCTCACACACTGAGCCTCATATTCACACACACTTCAGCTGGGTCTGGATCACTAGACACTGAGACTGGTCCCTCACACACTGACCCTCACATTCACACACACTTCAGCTGGGTCTGGATCACTGGACCCTGAGACTGGTCCCTCACACACTGAGCCTCACATTCACACACACATAAGCTGGCTCTGGATCACGAGACCCTGAGACTGGTCCCTCACACACTGATCCTCACATTCACACACACTTCAGCTGGGTCTGGATCACTGGACCCTGAGACTGGTCCCTCACACACTGATCCTCACATTCACACACACTTCAGCTGGGTCTGGATTACTGGACCCTGAGATTGGTCCCTCACACACTGATCCTCACATTCACACACACTTCAGCTGGGTCTGGATCACTAGACCCTGAGACTGGTCCCTCACACACTGATCCTCACATTCACACACACTTCAGCTGGGTCTGGATCACTGGACCCTGAGACTGGTCCCTCACACACTGATCCTCACATTCACACACACTTCAGCTGGGTCTGGATCACTGGACCCTGAGACTGGTCCCTCACACACTGAGCCTCACATTCACACACACTTCAGCTGGGTCTGGATCACTAGACCCTGAGGCTGGTCCCTCACACACTGAGCCTCACATTCACACAAACTTCAGCTGGGTCTGGATCACTAGAGCCTGAGACTGGTCCCTCACACACTGAGCCTCACATTCACACACACTTCAGCTGGGTCTGAATTACTGGACCCTGAGACTGGTCCCTCACACACTGAGCCTCACATTCACACACACTTCAGCTGGGTCTGGATCACTGGACCCTGAGGCTGGTTCCTCACACACTGATCCTCACATTCACACACACTTCAGCTGGGTCTGGATCACTGGATCCTGAGACTGGTCCCTCACACACTGAGCCTCACATTCACACAGTCTTCAGCTGGGTCTGGATCACGAGACCCTGAGACTGGTCCCTCACACACTGATCCTCACATTCACACACACTTCAGCTGGGTCTGGATCACTGGACCCTGAGACTGGTCCCTCTCACACTGATCCTCACATTCACACACACTTCAGCTGGGTCTGGATCACTGGACCCTGAGACTGGTCCCTCACACACTGAGCCTCACATTCACACACACTTCAGCTGGGTCTGGATCACAGGACCCAGGAGACTGGTCTCTCACACACTGAGCCTCACATTCACACAGTCTTCAGCTGGGTCTGGATCACTAGACCCTGAGACTGGTCCCTCACACACCGATCCTCACATTCACACACACTTCAGCTGGGTCTGGATCACTAGACCCTGAGACTGGTCCCTCACACACTGAGCCTCACATTCACACACACTTCAGCTGGGTCTGGATTACTGGACCGTGAGACTGGTCCTCACACACTGATCCTCACATTCACACACACTTCAGCTGGGTATGGATCACTAGACCCTGAGACTGGTCCCTCACACACTGAGCCTCACATTCACACACACTTCAGCTGGGTCTGGATCACTGGACCCTGAGACTGGTCCCTCACACACTGAGCCTCACATTCACACACATTTCAGCTGTGTCTGGATCACTAGACCTTGAGACTGGTCCAACACACACTGATCCTCACATTCACACACACTTCAGCTGGGTTTGGATCACTGGACCCTGAGACTGGTCCCTCACACACTGATCCTCACATTCATGGACACTTCAGCTGGGTCTGGATCACTGGACCCTGAGACTGGTCCCTCACACACTGAGCCTCACATTCACACAGACTTCAGCTGGGTCTGGATCACTGGACCCTGAGACTGGTTCCTCACACACTGATCCTCACGTTCACACACACTGCAGCTGGGACTGGATCACTGGACCCTGAGACTGGTCCCTCACACACTGATCCTCACATTCACACACACTTCAGCTGGGTCTGGATCACTGGACCCTGAGACTGGTCCCTCCCACACTGATCCTCACATTCACACACACTTCAGCTGGGTCTGGATCACTAGACCCTGAGACTGGTCCCTCGCGCACTGATCCTCACATTCACACAAACTTCAGCTGGGTCTGGATCACGAGACCCAGAGACTGGTCCCTCACACACTGATTATCACATTCACACACACTTCAGCTGGGTCTGGATCACTGGACCCTGAGACTGGTCCCTCACACACTGACCCTCACATTCACACACACTTCAGCTGGGTCTGGATCACTGGACCCTGAGACTGGTCCCTCACACACTGAGCCTCACATTCACACAGACTTCAGCTGGGTCTGGATCACTGGACCCTGAGACTGGTCGCTCACACACTGATCCTCACATTCACACACACGTCAGCTGGGTCTGGATCACTGGACCCTGAGACTGGTCCCTCACACACTGACCCTCACATTCACACACACTTCAGCTGGGTCTGGATAACTGGAACCTGAGATTGGTCCCTCACACACTGAGCCTCACATTCACACACACTTCAGCTGGTTCTGGATCACTGGACCCTGAGACTGGTCCCTCACACACTGATCCTCACATTCACACACACTTCAGCTGGGTCTGGATCACTGGACCCTGAGACTGGTCCCTCACACTCTGGTCCTCACATTCACACAAACTTCAGCTGGGTCTGGTTCACTAGACCCTGAGACTGATCCCTCACACACTGATCCTCACATTCACACACACTTCAGCTGGGTCTGGATCACTGGACCCTGAGACTGGTCTCTCACACTCTGGTCCTCACATTCACACACACTTCAGCTGGGTCTGGATCACTGGACCCTGAGACTGGTCCCTCACACACTGAGCCTTACATTCACACACACTTCAGCTGGGTCTGGTTCACTAGACCCTGAGACTGGTCCCTCACACATTGAACCTCACATTCACACACACTTCAGCTGGGTCTGGATCACTAGACCCTGAGACTGGTCCCTCACACACTGATCCTCACATTCACACACACTTCAGCTGGGTCTGGATCACTAGAACCTGAGACTGGTCCCTCACACACTGAGCCTCACATTCACACACACTTCAGCTGGGTCTGGATCACTGGACCCTGAGACTGGTCCCTCACACACTGAGCCTCACATTCACACACACTTCAGCTGGGTCTGGATCACTGGAACCTGAGACTGGTCCCTCACACACTGATCCTCACATTCACACACACTTCAGCTGGGTCTGGATCACGGGACCCTGAGACTGGTCCCTCACACACTGAGCCTCACATTCACACAGTCTTCAGCTGGGTCTGGATCACGAGACCCTGAGACTGGTCCCTCACACACTGATCCTCACATTCACACACACTTCAGCTGGGTCTAGTTCACTAGACCCTGAGACTGGTCCCTCACACACTGATCCTCACATTCACACACACTGCAGCTGGGTCTGGATCACTGGACCCTGAGACTGGTCCCTCACACACTGATCCTCACATTCACACACACTTCAGCTGGGTCTGGATCACTGGACCCTGAGACTGGTCCCTCACACACTGAGCCTCACATTCACACACATTTCAGCTGTGTCTGGATCACTAGACCTTGAGACTGGTCCCTCACACACTGATCCTCACATTCATACACACTTCAGCTGGGTTTGGATCACTGGAACCTGAGACTGATCCCTCACACACTGATCCTCACATTCACACACACTTCAGCTGGGTCTTTATCACTAGACCCTGAGACTGGTCCCTCACACACTGATCCTCACATTCACACACACTACAGCTGGGTCTGGATCACTGGACCCTGAGACTGGTCCCTCACACACTGATCCTCACATTCACACACACTTCAGCTGGGTCTGGATCACTGGACCCTGAGACTGGTCCCTCACACACTGATCCTCACATTCACACACACTTCAGCTGGGTCTGGATCACTGGACCCTGAGACTGGTCCCTCACACACTGAGCCTCACATTCACACACATTTCAGCTGTGTCTGGATCACTATACCTTGAGACTGGTCCCTCACACACTGATCCTCACATTCATGGACACTTCAGCTGGGTCTGGATCACTGGACCCTGAGACTGGTCCCTCACACACTGAGCCTCACATTCACACAGACTTCAGCTGGGTCTGGATCACTGGACCCTGTGACTGGTCCCTCACACACTCATCCTCACATTCACACACACTTCAGCTGGGTCTGGATCACTAGACCCTGACATTGGTCCCTCACTCACTGAGACTCACATTCACACACACTTCAGCTGGGTCTGGATCACTGGACCCTGAGACTGGTTCCTCACACACTGATCCTCACGTTCACACACACTGCAGCTGGGACTGGATCACTGGACCCTGAGACTGGTCCCTCACACACTGATCCTCACATTCACACACACTTCAGCTGGGTCTGGATCACTGGACCCTGAGACTGGTCCCTCCCACACTGATCCTCACATTCACACATACTTCAGCTGGGTCTGGATCACTAGACCCTGAGACTGGTCCCTCACGCACTGATCCTCACATTCACACACACTTCAGCTGGGTCTGGATCACGAGACCCAGAGACTGGTCCCTCACACACTGATCCTCACATTCACACACACTTCAGCTGGGTCTGGATCACTGGACCCTGAGACTGGTCCCTCACACACTGAGCCTCACATTCACACAGACTTCAGCTGGGTCTGGATCACTGGACCCTGAGACTGATCCCTCACACACTGATCCTCACATTCACACACACGTCAGCTGGGTCTGGATCACTGGACCCTGAGACTGGTCCCTCACACACTGACCCTCACATTCACACACACTTCAGCTGGGTCTGGATCACTGAAACCTGAGACTGGTTCCTCACACACTGAGCCTCACATTCACACACACTTCAGCTGGGTCTGGATCACTGGACCCTGAGACTGGTCCCTCACACTCTGGTCCTCACATTCACACACACTTCAGCTGGGTATGGTTCACTAGACCCTGAGATTGGTCCCACACTCACTGAGCCTCACACTCACACACACTTCAGCTGGGTCTGGATCACTGGACCCTGAGACTGGTCCCTCACACACTGAGCCTCACATTCACACACACTTCAGCTGGGTCTGGATCACTGGACCCTGAGACTGGTCCCTCACACACTGAGCCTCACATTCACACAGTCTTCAGCTGGGTCTGGATCACTAGACCCTGAGACCGGTCCCTCACACACTGAGCCTCACATTCACACACACTTCAGCTGGGTCTAGATCACTAGACCCTGAGACTGGTCCCTCACACACTGAGCCTCACATTCACACACACTTCAGCTGGGTCTGGATCACTAGACCCTGAGACTGGTCCCTCACACACTGAGCCTCACATTCACACACACTTTAGCTGGGTCTGGATCACTGGACCCTGAGACTGGTCCCTCACACACTGATCCTCACATTCACACACACTTCAGCTGGGTCTGGATCACTAGACCCGGAGACTGGTCCCGCACACACTGAGCCTCACATTCACACACACTTCAGCTGGGTCTGGATCACTGGACCCTGAGACTGGTCCCTATCACACTGATCCTCACATTCACACACACTTCAGTTGGGTCTGGATCACTAGACAATGAGACTGGTCCCTCGCACACTGAGCCTCACATTCACACACACTTCAGCTGGGTCTGGTTCACTGGAACCTGAGACTGGTCCCTCACACACTGAGCCTCACATTCACACATACTTCAGCAGGGTCTGGATCACTAGACCCTGAGACTGGTCCCTCACACACTGATCCTCACATTCACACACACTTCAGCTGGGTCTGGATCACTGGACACTGAGACTGGTCCCTCACACACTGAGCCTCACATTCACACACACTTCAGCTGGGTCTGGATCACTGGACCCTGAGACTGGTCCCTCACACACTGAGCCTCACATTCACACACACTTCAGCTGGGTCCGGATCACTGGACTCTGAGACTGGTCCCTCACACACTGATCCTCACATTCACACACACTTCAGCTGGGTCTGGATCACTGGACCCTGAGACTGGTCCCTCACACACTGAGCCTCACATTCACACACATTTCAGCTGTGTCTGGATCACGAGACCTTGAGACTGGTCCAACACACACTGATCCTCACATTCACACACACTTCAGCTGGGTTTGGATCACTGGACCCTGAGACTGGTCCCTCACACACTGATCCTCACATTCACACACACTTCAGCTGGGTCTGGATCACTAGACCCTGAGACTGGTCCCTCACACACTGATCCTCACATTCATGGACACTTCAGCTGTGTCTGATTCACTGGACCCTGAGACTGGTCCCTCACACACTGAGCCTCACATTCACACAGACTTCAGCTGGGTCTGGATCACTGGACCCTGAGACTGGTCCCTCACACACTCATCCTCACATTCACACACACTTCAGCTGGGTCTGGATCACTAGACCCTGAGATTGGTCCCTCACTCACTGAGCCTCACATTCACACACACTTCAGCTGGGTCTGGATCACTGGACCCTGAGACTGGTTCCTCACACACTGATCCTCACGTTCACACACACTGCAGCTGGGACTGGATCACTGGACCCTGAGACTGGTCCCTCACACACTGATCCTCACATTCACACACACTTCAGCTGGGTCTGGATCACTGGACCCTGAGACTGGTCCCTCCCACACTGATCCTCACATTCACACACACTTCAGCTGGGTCTGGATCACTAGACCCTGAGACTGGTCCCTCGCGCACTGATCCTCACATTCACACACACTTCAGCTGGGTCTGGATCACGAGACCCAGAGGCTGGTCCCTCACACACTGATTATCACATTCACACACACTTCAGCTGGGTCTGGATCACTGGACCCTGAGACTGGTCCCTCACACACTGAGCCTCACATTCACACACACTTCAGCTGGGTCTGGATCACTGGACCCTGAGACTGGTCCCTCACACACTGAGCCTCACATTCACACAGACTTCAGCTGGGTCTGGATCACTGGACCCTGAGACTGGTCCCTCACACACTGATCCTCACATTCACACACACGTCAGCTGGGTCTGGATCACTGGACCCTGAGACTGGTCCCTCACACACTGACCCTCACATTCACACACACTTCAGCTGGGTCTGGATCACTGGAACCTGAGATTGGTCCCTCACACACTGAGCCTCACATTCACACACACTTCAGGTGGTTCTGGATCACTGGACCCTGAGACTGGTCCCTCACACACTGATCCTCACATTCACACACACTTCAGCTGGGTCTGGATCACTGGACCCTGAGACTGGTCCCTCACACTCTGGTCCTCACATTCACACAAACTTCAGCTGGGTCTGGTTCACTAGACCCTGAGACTGATCCCTCACACACTGATCCTCACATTCACACACACTTCAGCTGGGTCTGGATCACTGGACCCTGAGACTGGTCTCTCACACTCTGGTCCTCACATTCACACACACTTCAGCTGGGTCTGGATCACTGGACCCTGAGACTGGTCCCTCACACACTGAGCCTTACATTCACACACACCTCAGCTGGGTCTGGTTCACTAGACCCTGAGACTGGTCCCTCACACATTGAACCTCACATTCACACACACTTCAGCTGGGTCTGGATCACTAGACCCTGAGACTGGTCCCTCACACACTGATCCTCACATTCACACACACTTCAGCTGGGTCTGGATCACTAGAACCTGAGACTGGTCCCTCACACACTGAGCCTCACATTCACACACACTTCAGCTGGGTCTGGATCACTCGACCCTGAGACTGGTCCCTCACACACTGAGCCTCACATTCACACACACTTCAGATGGGTCTGGATCACTGGAACCTGAGACTGGTCCCTCACACACTGATCCTCACATTCACACACACTTCAGCTGGGTCTGGATCACGGGACCCTGAGACTGGTCCCTCACACACTGAGCCTCACATTCACACAGTCTTCAGCTGGGTCTGGATCACGAGACCCTGAGACTGGTCCCTCACACACTGATCCTCACATTCACACACACTTCAGCTGGGTCTAGTTCACTAGACCCTGAGACTGGTCCCTCACACACTGATCCTCACATTCACACACACTGCAGCTGGGTCTGGATCACTGGACCCTGAGACTGGTCCCTCACACACTGATCCTCACATTCACACACACTTCAGCTGGGTCTGGATCACTGGACCCTGAGACTGGTCCCTCACACACTGAGCCTCACATTCACACACATTTCAGCTGTGTCTGGATCACTAGACCTTGAGACTGGTCCCTCACACACTGATCCTCACATTCATACACACTTCAGCTGGGTTTGGATCACTGGAACCTGAGACTGATCCCTCACACACTGATCCTCACATTCACACACACTTCAGCTGGGTCTGGATCACTAGACCCTGAGACTGGTCCCTCACACACTGATCCTCACATTCACACACACTACAGCTGGGTCTGGATCACTGGACCCTGACATTGGTCCCTCACTCACTGAGACTCACATTCACACACACTTCAGCTGGGTCTGGATCACTGGACCCTGAGACTGGTTCCTCACACACTGATCCTCACGTTCACACATACTGCAGCTGGGACTGGATCATTGGACCCTGAGACTGGTCCCTCACACACTGATCCTCACATTCACACACACTTCAGCTGCTTCTGGATCACTGGAACCTGAGACTGGTTCCTCACACACTGAGCCTCACATTCACACACACTTCAGCTGGTTCTGGATCACTGGACCCTGAGACTGGTCCCTCACACACTGATCCTCACATTCACACACACTTCAGCTGGGTCTGGATCACTGGACCCTGAGACTGGTCCCTCACACTCTGGTCCTCACATTCACACACACTTCAGCTGGGTCTGGTTCACTAGACCCTGAGACTGATCCCTCACACACTGATCCTCACATTCACGCACACTTCAGCTGGGTCTGGATCACTGGACCCTGAGACTGGTCCCTCACACTCTGGTCCTCACATTCACACACACTTCAGCTGGGTATGGTTCACTAGACCCTGAGACTGGTCCCTCCCACACTGATCCTCACATTCACACACACTTCAGTTGTGTCTGGATCACTAGAACCTGAGACTGGTCCCTCACACACTGAGCCTCACATTCACACACACTTCAGCTGGGTCTGGATCACTAGACCCTGAGATTGGTCCCTCACTCACTGAGCCTCACACTCACACACACTTCAGCTGGGTCTGGATCACTGGACCCTGAGACTGGTCCCTCACACACTGAGCCTCACATTCACACACACTTCAGCTGGGTCTGGATCACTAGACCCTGAGACTGGTCCCTCACACACTGAGCCTCACATTCACACAGTCTTCAGCTGGGTCTGGATCACTAGACCCTGAGACCGGTCCCTCACACACTGAGCCTCACATTCACACACACGTCAGCTGGGTCTAGATCACTAGACCCTGAGACTGGTCCCTCACACACTGAGCCTCACATTCACACACACTTCAGCTGGGTCTGGATCACTAGACCCTGAGACTGGTCCCTCACACACTGAGCCTCACATTCACACACACTTTAGCTGGGTCTGGATCACTGGACCCTGAGACTGGTCCCTCACACACTGATCCTCACATTCACACACACTTCAGCTGGGTCTGGATCACTAGACCCGGAGACTGGTCCCGCACACACTGAGCCTCACATTCACACACACTTCAGCTGGGTCTGGATCACTAGACACTGAGACTGGTTCCTCACACACTGATCCTCACATTCACACACACTTCAGCTGGGTCTGGATCACTGGACCCTGAGACTGGTCCCTCACACACTGAGCCTCACATTCACACACACTTCAGCTGGGTCTGGATCACTAGACCCTGAGACTGGTCCCTCACACGCTGAGCCTCACATTCACACACACTTCAGCTGGGTCTGGATCACTAGACACTGAGACTGGTCCCTCACACACTGAGCCTCACATTCACAAACACTTCAGCTGGGTCTGGATCACTGGACCCTGAGACTGGTCCCTCACACACTGAGCCTCACATTCACACACACTTCAGCTGGGTCTGGATCACTGGACCCTGAGACTGGTCCCTCACACACTGATCCTCATATTCACACACACATCAGCTGGGTAAGGATCACTGATCACTGAGACTGGTCCCTCACACACTGATCCTCACATTCACACACACTTCAGCTGGGTCTGGATCACTGGTCACTGAGACTGGTCCCTCACACACTGATCCTCACATTCACACACACTTCAGCTGGGTCTGGATCACTGGACCCTGAGACTGGTCCCTCACACACTGAGCCTCACATTCACACACACTTCAGCTGGGTCTGGATCACTGGACCCTGAGACTGGTCCCTCACACACTGAGCCTCACATTCACACACACTTCAGCTGGGTCTGGATCACTGGACCCTGAGACTGGTCCCTCACAGACTGAGCCTCACATTCACACACACTTCAGCTGGGTCTGGATCACGAGACCCTGAGACTGGTCCCTCACACACTGATCCTCACATTCACACACACTTCAGCTGGGTCTGGATCACTGGACCCTGAGACTGATCCCTCACACACTGATCCTCACATTCACACACACTTCAGCTGGGTCTGGATCACTGGACGCTGAGACTGGTCCCTCACACACTGAGCCTCATATTCACACATACTTCAGCTGGGTCTGGATCACGAGACCCTGAGACTGGTCCCTCACACACTGATTCTCACATTCACACACACTTCAGCTGGGTCTGGATCACGAGACCCTGAGACTGGTCCCTCACACACTGAGCCTCACATTCACACACATTTCAGCTGGGTCTGGATCACTGGACCCTGAGACTGGTCCCTCACACACTGATCCTCACATCCACACACACTTCAGCTGGGTCTGGATCACTGGACCCTGAGACTGGTCCCTCACACACTGATCCTCACATTCACACACACTTCAGCTGGGTCTGGATCACTGGACCCTGAGACTGGTCCCTCCCGCACTGATCCTCACATTCAGACACACTTCAGCTGGGTCTGGATCACTGGAGCCTGAGACTGGTCCCTCACACACTGATCCTCACATTCACACACACTTCAGCTGGGTCTGGATCACTAGACCCGGAGACTGGTCCCTCACACACTGAGCCTCACATTCACACACACTTCAGCTGGGTCTGGATCACCAGACACTGAGACTGGTTCCTCACACACTGATCCTCACATTCACACACACTTCAGCTGGGTCTGGATCACTGGACCCTGAGACTGGTCCCTCACACACTGATCCTCACATTCACACACACTTCAGCTGGGTCTGGATCACTGGACCCTGAGACTGGTCCCTCACACACTGATCCTCACATTCACACACACTTCAGCTGGGTCTGGATCACTGGACCCTGAGACTGGTCCCTCACACACTGAGCCTCACATTCACACACACTTCAGCTGGGTCTGGATCACTGGACCCTGAGACTGGTCCCTCACACACTGATCCTCACATTCACACACACTTCAGCTGGGTCTGGATCACTGGACCCTGAGACTGGTCCCTCACACACTGAGCCTCACATTCACACACACTTCAGCTGGGTCTGGATCACTGGACCCTGAGACTGGTCCCTCACACACTGAGCCTCACATTCACACACACTTCAGCTGGGTCTGGATCACTGGACCCTGAGACTGGTCCCTCACAGACTGAGCCTCACATTCACACACACTTCAGCTGGGTCTGGATCACGAGACCCTGAGACTGGTCCCTCACACACTGAGCCTCACATTCACACACACTTCAGCTGGGTCTGGATCACTGGACCCTGAGACTGGTCCCTCACACACTGAGCCTCACATTCACACACACTTCAGCTGGGTCTGGATCACTGGACCCTGAGACTGGTCCCTCACACACTGATCCTCACATTCACACACACATCAGCTGGGTAAGGATCACTGATCACTGAGACTGGTCCCTCACACACTGATCCTCACATTCACACACACTTCAGCTGGGTCTGGATCACTGGTCACTGAGACTGGTCCCTCACACACTGATCCTCACATTCACACACACTTCAGCTGGGTCTGGATCACTGGACCCTGAGACTGGTCCCTCACACACTGAGCCTCACATTCACACACACTTCAGCTGGGTCTGGATCACTGGACCCTGAGACTGGTCCCTCACACACTGAGCCTCACATTCACACACACTTCAGCTGGGTCTGGATCACTGGACCCTGAGACTGGTCCCTCACAGACTGAGCCTCACATTCACACACACTTCAGCTGGGTCTGGATCACGAGACCCTGAGACTGGTCCCTCACACACTGATCCTCACATTCACACACACTTCAGCTGGGTCTGGATCACTGGACCCTGAGGCTGGTTCCTCACACACTGATCCTCACATTCACACACACTTCAGCTGGGTCTGGATCACTGGATCCTGAGACTGGTCCCTCACACACTGAACCTCACATTCACACACACTTCATCTGGGTCTGGATCACTAGACCCTGAGACTGGTCCCTCACACACTGAGCCTCACATTCACACATACTTCAGCAGGGTCTGGATTACTAGACCCTGAGACTGGTCCCTCACACACTGATCCTCACATTCACACACACTTCAGCTGGGTCTGGATCACTGGACACTGAGACTGGTCCCTCACACACTGAGCCTCACATTCACACACACTTCAGCTGGGTCTGGATCACTGGACCCTGAGACTGGTCCCTTACACACTGAGCTTCACATTCACACACACTTCAGCTGGGTCTGGATAACGAGAACCTGAGACTGGTCCCTCACACACTGATCCTCACATTCACACACACTTCAGCTGGGTCTGGATCACTGGACCCTGAGGCTGGTTCCTCACACACTGATCCTCACATTCACACACACTTCAGCTGGGTCTGGATCACTAGACCCTGAGACTGGTTCCTCACACACTGATCCTCACATTCACACACACTTCATCTGGGTCTGGATCACTAGACCCTGAGACTGGTCCCTATCACACTGATCCTCACATTCACACACACTTCAGTTGGGTCTGGATCACTAGACAATGAGACTGGTCCCTCACACACTGAGCCTCACATTCACACACACTTCAGCTGGGTCTGGATCACTGGACCCTGAGACTGGTCCCTCACACACTGAGCCTCACATTCACACACACTTCAGCTGGGTCTAGATCACAGGACCCAGGAGACTGGTCCCTCACACACTGAGCCTCACATTCACACAGTCTTCAGCTGGGTCTGGATCACGAGACCCTGAGACTGGTCCCTCACACACTGATCCTCACATTCACACACACTTCAGCTGGGTCTGTATCACTGGACCCTGAGACTGGTCCCTCACACACTGAGCCTCACATTCACACAGTCTTCAGCTGGGTCTGGATCACGAGACCCTGAGACTGGTCCCTCACACACTGAGCCTCACATTCACACACACTTTAGCTGGGTCTGGATCACTGGACCCTGAGACTGGTCCCTCACACACTGATCCTCACATTCACACACACTTCAGCTGGGTCTGGATCACGAGACCCGGAGACTGGTCCCGCACACACTGAGCCTCACATTCACACACACTTCAGCTGGGTCTGGATCACTAGACACTGAGACTGGTTCCTCACACACTGATCCTCACATTCACACATACTTCAGCTGGGTCTGGATCACTGGACCCTGAGACTGGTCCCTCACACACTGAGCCTCACATTCACACACAATTCAGCTGGGTCTGGATCACTAGACCCTGAGACTGGTCCCTCACACACTGAGCCTCACATTCACACACACTTCAGCTGGGTCTGGATCACTAGACACTGAGACTGGTCCCTCACACACTGAGCCTCACATTCACACACACTTCAGCTGGGTCTGGATCACTGGACCCTGAGACTGGTCCCTCCCACACTGATCCTCACATTCAGACACACTTCAGCTGGGTCTGGATCACTGGAGCCTGAGACTGGTCCCTCACACACTGATCCTCACATTCACACACACTTCAGCTGGGTCTGGATCACTAGACCCGGAGACTGGTCCCTCACACACTGAGCCTCACATTCACACACACTTCAGCTGGGTCTGGATCACCAGACACTGAGACTGGTTCCTCACACACTGATCCTCACATTCACACACACTTCAGCTGGGTCTGGATCACTGGACCCTGAGACTGGTCCCTCACACACTGATCCTCACATTCACACACACTTCAGCTGGGTCTGGATCACTGGACCCTGAGACTGGTCCCTCACACACTGATCCTCACATTCACACACACTTCAGCTGGGTCTGGATCACTGGACCCTGAGACTGGTCCCTCACACACTGAGCCTCACATTCACACACACTTCAGCTGGGTCTGGATCACTGGACCCTGAGACTGGTCCCTCACACACTGATCCTCACATTCACACACACTTCAGCTGGGTCTGGATCACTGGACCCTGAGACTGGTCCCTCACACACTGAGCCTCACATTCACACACACTTCAGCTGGGTCTGGATCACTGGACCCTGAGACTGGTCCCTCACACACTGAGCCTCACATTCACACACACTTCAGCTGGGTCTGGATCACTGGACCCTGAGACTGGTCCCTCACAGACTGAGCCTCACATTCACACACACTTCAGCTGGGTCTGGATCACGAGACCCTGAGACTGGTCCCTCACACACTGAGCCTCACATTCACACACACTTCAGCTGGGTCTGGATCACTGGACCCTGAGACTGGTCCCTCACACACTGAGCCTCACATTCACACACACTTCAGCTGGGTCTGGATCACTGGACCCTGAGACTGGTCCCTCACACACTGATCCTCACATTCACACACACATCAGCTGGGTAAGGATCACTGATCACTGAGACTGGTCCCTCACACACTGATCCTCACATTCACACACACTTCAGCTGGGTCTGGATCACTGGTCACTGAGACTGGTCCCTCACACACTGATCCTCACATTCACACACACTTCAGCTGGGTCTGGATCACTGGACCCTGAGACTGGTCCCTCACACACTGAGCCTCACATTCACACACACTTCAGCTGGGTCTGGATCACTGGACCCTGAGACTGGTCCCTCACACACTGAGCCTCACATTCACACACACTTCAGCTGGGTCTGGATCACTGGACCCTGAGACTGGTCCCTCACAGACTGAGCCTCACATTCACACACACTTCAGCTGGGTCTGGATCACGAGACCCTGAGACTGGTCCCTCACACACTGATCCTCACATTCACACACACTTCAGCTGGGTCTGGATCACTGGACCCTGAGGCTGGTTCCTCACACACTGATCCTCACATTCACACACACTTCAGCTGGGTCTGGATCACTGGATCCTGAGACTGGTCCCTCACACACTGAACCTCACATTCACACACACTTCATCTGGGTCTGGATCACTAGACCCTGAGACTGGTCCCTCACACACTGAGCCTCACATTCACACATACTTCAGCAGGGTCTGGATTACTAGACCCTGAGACTGGTCCCTCACACACTGATCCTCACATTCACACACACTTCAGCTGGGTCTGGATCACTGGACACTGAGACTGGTCCCTCACACACTGAGCCTCACATTCACACACACTTCAGCTGGTTCTGGATCACTGGACCCTGAGACTGGTCCCTTACACACTGAGCTTCACATTCACACACACTTCAGCTGGGTCTGGATAACGAGAACCTGAGACTGGTCCCTCACACACTGATCCTCACATTCACACACACTTCAGCTGGGTCTGGATCACTAGACCCTGAGACTGGTTCCTCACACACTGATCCTCACATTCACACACACTTCAGCTGGGTCTGGATCACTGGACCCTGAGACTGGTCCCTTACACACTGAGCTTCACATTCACACACACTTCAGCTGGGTCTGGATAACGAGAACCTGAGACTGGTCCCTCACACACTGATCCTCACATTCACACACACTTCAGCTGGGTCTGGATCACTAGACCCTGAGACTGGTTCCTCACACACTGATCCTCACATTCACACACACTTCAGCTGGGTCTGGATCACTGGACCCTGAGGCTGGTTCCTCACACACTGATCCTCACATTCACACACACTTCAGCTGGGTCTGGATCACTAGACCCTGAGACTGGTTCCTCACACACTGATCCTCACATTCACACACACTTCATCTGGGTCTGGATCACTAGACCCTGAGACTGGTCCCTATCACACTGATCCTCACATTCACACACACTTCAGTTGGGTCTGGATCACTAGACAATGAGACTGGTCCCTCACACACTGAGCCTCACATTCACACACACTTCAGCTGGGTCTGGATCACTGGACCCTGAGACTGGTCCCTCACACACTGAGCCTCACATTCACACACACTTCAGCTGGGTCTAGATCACAGGACCCAGGAGACTGGTCCCTCACACACTGAGCCTCACATTCACACAGTCTTCAGCTGGGTCTGGATCACGAGACCCTGAGACTGGTCCCTCACACACTGATCCTCACATTCACACACACTTCAGCTGGGTCTGTATCACTGGACCCTGAGACTGGTCCCTCACACACTGAGCCTCACATTCACACAGTCTTCAGCTGGGTCTGGATCACGAGACCCTGAGACTGGTCCCTCACACACTGAGCCTCACATTCACACACACTTTAGCTGGGTCTGGATCACTGGACCCTGAGACTGGTCCCTCACACACTGATCCTCACATTCACACACACTTCAGCTGGGTCTGGATCACGAGACCCGGAGACTGATCCCGCACACACTGAGCCTCACATTCACACACACTTCAGCTGGGTCTGGATCACTAGACACTGAGACTGGTTCCTCACACACTGATCCTCACATTCACACATACTTCAGCTGGGTCTGGATCACTGGACCCTGAGACTGGTCCCTCACACACTGAGCCTCACATTCACACACACTTCAGCTGGGTCTGGATCACTAGACCCTGAGACTGGTCCCTCACACACTGAGCCTCACATTCACACACACTTCAGCTGGGTCTGGATCATTAGACACTGAGACTGGTCCCTCACACACTGAGCCTCACATTCACACACACTTCAGCTGGGTCTGGATCACTGGACCCTGAGACTGGTCCCTCACACACTGAGCCTCACATTCACACACACTTCAGCTGGGTCTGGATCACTGGACCCTGAGACTGGTCCCTCACCCACTGATCCTCACATTCATACACACTTCAGCTGGGTAAGGATCACTGATCACTGAGACTGGTCCCTCACACACTGATCCTCACATTCACACACACTTCAGCTGGGTCTGGATCACTGGTCACTGAGACTGGTCCCTCACACACTGATCCTCA